>NC_026001.2:42833104-42858438 GCF_000442705.2 Elaeis guineensis | reverse complement strand
CAAAAGATTTGGAATGGAGAACTTCAAAGTAATTGGTACACCCATGAGCCCATCATGTAAGCTTGATAAAGATGAAGGAGATAAAAATATAGACTCAAAACTTTATAGAGGGATGATTGATTCTTTATTATATTTAACTGCTAGCAGATCAGATATTATGTTTAGTGTTTATTTATGTGTTCTTTTCAATCAAATCCAAAAGAATCACACTTAAATGTAGTTAATTTTTTTTTAAATATTTAAAAGGTACATAAACTTAAAATTATGATATTCTAAGGACTCATCAATTGACTTAATAGGATATTCAGATATTATTTTACTGGATGTAAATTAGATAAAAAAAGTACTAGTAGAACTTATCAATTTCTTAGAGTTAACTTAATCTCTTGGTTTAGCAAGAAGCAAAACTTGGTAGTACTATCTACGGCGAGGCCAAATATATTGCAGTCGAAAGTTGTTGTGCTCAGATCTTATGGATTAAACAACAACTTGAGGATTTTGACATCAAACTCAATAAAACTCCATAAGATGTGATAATACTAGTGCTATTAATCTAACTAAAAAATCCATTCAGTATTTTAGATCAAAATATATTAAAATTAGATATCATTTTATAAGAAACATGTCCAAAATAATAATATAATTTTTAATTATGTATGTACTAAAAAATAATTGACTGACATTTTTACCAAGGCCTTAAGTGAAGATAGATTTAGAAAATTAAGAGAAAACTAGAATTCTTGATCCATCAGTTTAAGTATCTCTCTGATTCCATGTTCTTAATGCTAAAAATTATTGAACCAAATTTGTTGAGCTCAATTCTCATCTCTTCTTTTTTCTAAGAGCTCAAAAGCTCAAAACTATCCTTCACATGACAATCTCTGGGTAAACACCCTTCTCTCAAAGTTTTTTTTTTTTGAAAATTTTTCATCATTCTTTTGAATTTTTTCGTACCATGAGTCGACCCTAGGGTCGATCATAGGATAAACTTGTAATTTTTGATAAAATCTTTTGGCGCTCTCTTTTTATTGGAAAATTTTTCATTGAGCCGACTCTTACCCTTCTTCTTCTTTCTCCCACCGAACGAAAGCTCTCCCTCTTTTCTCTTTCAAATCGAAGGTTTCTCTCAAAATCCCTCTTCCCATCAATCTTCACCTTTCAAATTGCCCATTAAGAACCAACTTCCTCTTCTCTTTCTTCCTCGTTTGGGCGGTTTGAGCTTGCCCTAGGTTCAACCCCTCTTCTCCAAACTGATGATTTATCTCCCCAAAATTCTTGCTTTTTCTTCTAAAATCCATTCCTTCTACTCTCATTTAGTCTCCTAAGCTCCTTGCAGTCTCTTTTGTCCAAATGGCTCCCAAAATGAAGCTACCGTAAAGAAGAAAATCTATTCGGGGTTGGAAGAGAGTGTGCACAAAAAAAGAATGACAGTCGAGCCCTCTCCTGCTCCAATCCCAGCTCCAAATCCTGCTTCAGCTTCTACACAGTCCCAATCAGTCCAAGCAAGGTACCTCTCTCTGATCGAAAAGTGAAACCCAGAAAGAATATAGATTTTAAGTTTTTTGAAAAAGAAGGGTTCTCTATTGGATCAAAGATTAAAAATCAAGGATAAGAGTTTTACTGTTTATTAAAGAAAAATACTTATGTTGATTTGGTCAGAGAATTTTACTTAAATTTGAGTTATTGCAATAGAACAGTAAAATCTGCAGTGAAAGGTGTTGATATTATTCTTGATCCATTGTATTTGGGATAAATACTATACTTGCCTTATGAGGGCTATACTAATATGGAGCTCCCAATCAAAGAAGAAGGAATTAATGTTATCTTAGGGAGAACTTTTACTGAAAGTTAAATAAATTAGAAGCCAAGATACTTTCAGTGGAAATGAGGCTTTTGTATCACATGGTGACAAGCTCTTTGTCCCTAGAAATGGCAGGCATGACCTCTTATCTGGTAGGGATATTTGCATCATGTACCATCTGATCACCCAGATCTCCTTGAACCTTCCTGCTTTGATATTTGAGGTCATGAGGGAGACCCTGAATAGGTCTGAGGCTCATTTGCCTTATGGTATGGCACTCACCCTAATCTTTAGGAAGTTCGGAGTCTATTTTGAGGGGGAGCCAGTCACCAAATTGTCACACTCTGACACCATCAATCATCACACACTGCACCGCATGGGTTATTCAAAGACTGATGATGGTTGGTCAAAGGATATTGAGGAGAGAGCAGAGGAGGAGAGACTGTCTTCACCTCCTCGTGATCACAGAGCATCTCCTGATATTCAGTTCGTGTCTGATCATGAGGCTGGTCTTTCAGAGTCAGTGAGGAAGCATGCTTCAATTCCACAATCAGGGAGCAGGGTACATCCTTCAGAGTTCAGACTTGCAAATGATCAGATTGAGCTGATGTCCTAGCATGTTGCCTCCATTTTATCTCAGCAGTTTGCCACCTCAATCTTTGCTCAGAGATCGACATCTCAGGATGACTCGAACCAGACTTTGATCCCTCATATCTCTACTATTTTTCAGATGCTCACAGCTCAGTCCGTACAACTTGAGGAGCTTGAAAGATGTGTTCTGAGACTGACAGACAGAGTTTTAGATTTCAAGATAAGTATTAGCCTTAGCCCATCCCCAACCGCATGAGGACATCACAAAGGTCTCCAACAGGCAGCTAGACTTCAGGGAGTTTTGGAGGGTGGATTTGACTTCTTGAGGAGAAGATCAGGGGCTCCAGTGAGACTGTCTCTACTCAGATTGGTGCCTTGATGCAGTCCATGATAAGAGCTTTGAATAATTGAACACTATCAGACTTTCTCTCCTAGCACAGTTCATAGCTTCTCAGGCTCCAAGATCTTCTGCCCCTCTACTCGTGCCAGTACTTCTACCCATGACCGAGGCAGACATGGTCGAGGTCGTGCCCATGGATTTGATCCTATATCTCCTCATCATATCTCTGACTCTTCAGATTCTGATCCCTCTAGCCATGATATCTATTAGATCTAGCATAGTTAGTCTTTTATGTCTAGGATCTATCTTATGGCCTTTGTTTTTGTTGGCTGATTGACTCTTGGATAGTTGTTATCTATGACTTTTGTATTTTGAGTTGACTCATATGTATTGGGACACTATGTATTCAGTCACATTTTGGATATATATATTTATATACTTTGAATTTCAATGAATGTTTATGATTGGGATCAATTGAATTGTCTTAATTATGAGATATGAAAAATAACTCATATTTGTGCTATGAAATATTATGAATAGCAATACCTTCTATATGAGCAAATTGATATGTCCTTTATGATTGCTATAATGAGGGGGAGTAGAGAAATAAACAATCAAAGAGGGGGAGTAAGGAAATAAAATATGGTATCAAAAAGGGGAGTAGAGAAAATATGTCGTTTATGTTATCTTTTTTTTCTCTCTTCAAAATTCCTAAAGATTTTAATTGATGCTATCAAAAAGGGAGAGTAGAGAATCAAAAATCGAGATCGAGCAATAAGCAAATGAAGTTGCTAGTTTTATCTCAAAATTGTCAGCAATTTTTAATTTAATCTTCAAAGTAAATGATCTTATAAGCAAATTTCAAATTAATCTTCAAACTACTCATGATGCATTTCATTCAAATAACTGGCTATGATGTTTAAGTGATGCATCTTCATAAATTTGAAATTCATGTACAATGCTTTATATATGTTATACTCTGTTTTGGTCAAGTATTTTGTCATCATCAAAAAGGAGGAGATTGTTGCTCCTTGAATTGATTTTGATGATTACAAAGCATTTGAGGGGTTACTAATGATTTTGGCTTGGAAAAAGATTTATTATTTATCAGGGGTAAAATCATAATTTCATAAATTCAACTCCAAAGTCTCAAGAGCAAGAACAGAAGATTTGAGATCTATTGAAGAAAATTTTAATATTTTTGGATGTATATTTTGAAAGAAAATCATGTTTATAAAATTGAATTGACCTTATGAATCGACTCATGTCAAAAGGGGCTGAATGACACTCTGATTTTTTGGCTGGCACACCTAATTGAGTCGATCCCATGAGCCGACTCATGTGCATGAGTCGATCCTATGAGTCGACTTCTGCTGCTGTGTACTCAAAATTATAGAACAGTCATTTTCTATTCTGTGCCACAGAAGTCGACCCCACGAGTCGACTCATGTGCATGAGTCGACCCTATGAGTCGACCCCTGTGATGGAAAAACTCCATAACGGTTAGTTTTCAGCTTGTTTTGGCTACATTTAATGCTCATTTAATGATCTCCAATGGCTCTATTTCAGCTCAATTTTTCTCTACCATCTATTGAAGCTATAAAGGCACTTAAAGGAGGGAAAAAAAAAAAATAAAAGATTCTTCAAGCATTCATTTTAGTCCTAAGCAAAGAGCCCTGTTGAAGTTAAAGAAGCTTTCATTTCAAGTTCACCAACCCCTCAAGAGCTTATTCAAGTCTTCAACCACTTAAGAAAAATCAGAAAAGCTTCTTCTTATTATGTAAAGTGCATTTAAATTTTTATTTACTCATTAAAGGAGCTAAATTTATAATTTCATATGATTAACTCACAAACTCTATTTTATCTTGATCTTTAGTTTTGGAAGGATTCCAAAACTTAGAAAGCTTGATCCAAATCTGGAATCAGATTGTATTGGGTTTGCTTATACCCGAAAAATAAGTATTCTAACTTGGGATAGCTAGAGTCGAGGTACCGACGTTGTATTCTTGTTGAATACGGTTTAGTAGATTTGAATTCTCAAGTAGGAGCTTGGGGAGTAGATGTAGTGTAAGGTTGGCACCGAACCACTATAAATCTTGTTTGTTTACGTTGTGCTTACTTGCTCTCCTTTTAAATTTTCTTATCTATTTGCATTCTTGCATCTAATTTCTACACCTTGCTTAAATCACTCTCTACATATATCCTACTCATTGTTATTTAATCCTCATAGTTCTAAATTTACATTAAATTTTTAAAAACTCAATTCATCCCTCCTCTTGGGTTGCATAGCTGGGCAACAATTGGTATCAGAATTCGATGCTCTAGCCCTACTTTGATTTAACCATCAAAGAGCTAAAGATCTATGACAACTCAAGTTGGTGCTTCACTAGCCGAGGGACAGTCCACAAACCGATCTCACTTTTCAATTGGTTAAACTACACCTATTAGAAAGCTCGGATAAAAATTTTTATTCAGTACTTGACTATGATATGTGGAGTATCATAGTTAACGGACACACACACCCATTAAGATAATTGATGGTGTAGAATCAATCAAACCAAAAGAGAATGGAATGAGATTAACAAGAAATTGGCTCAACTTAATGCTAAAGCCATGAATGTTTTATATTGTGCTTTAGATGCTAATGAGTTTAATCGTATTTCAACATGCATGTAGCTAAGAAAATATGGGATAGATTAAAAGTAACACATGAAGGCACTAATCAAGTTAAGGAATCAAAAATTAACCTGCTTATGCACAAATATGAACTCTTTAAAATGGAGCATGATGAATCAATAACTGAAATGTTTACTCATTTTATGGATATTATTAATAGTCTAAAAAGTCTTGATAAATCTTACTCTAACAGCGATCTTGTGAGAAAGATTCTTAGGTTACCAAGGATGTGGGAGGCCAAAGTGACTGTAATCCAAGAAGCCAAGGATCTGAATATTTTACCTTGGAGAAGCTTCTAGGATCGCTAATGACACACGAGCTAAGCATGAAATAATATTAAGAAGAAGATGTCAAGAAGAAGAGGATAATCATCCTCAGGTCCACTATTCAACTTGATGAGGAATCCAAAGAAATTAAAATGAAGAGCAAGATGAAAAAATGATCCTCATCACTAGAAAGTTTATAAGATTCTTGAAGAAAAGAAGACATGAGATGAGAAAGAGGCAACCTACAAAAGGAGAATATAGCAAAGAGAAGGATAAAGAGCAGTCTCTTATTTGTTACGAATGTAAGAAGTCAGGACACTTCAGATCTGAATGTCCACAACTTAAGAAGGACCCCAAGAAGTACAAGAAAAAGACTATATGGCTATTTGGAGTGATAGTGATGAGTTAAGCTCCGAAGAAGAAGATTCACATGAGCAAGCCAACTTGTGCCTTATAGCATATGAAAATGAGGTAAACGTTGAAACTCTTGATGACTTTACTTTCAAAGAACTTCAAGAAGTATTTTATGATCTAGTTGATGATCTAAAGAAGTTAGGGGTAAAGAACAAAGAATTTAAATCAAAGAATCAATTTTACTAAAAGAAAATAAAATAATTTTAAATAAAAATTAGTGTTGACATAGGAAAATCTAAACTTGAAAAATAAAATTGCTAAGTTAAAATCTATGGTAGAAAAATTTACTCTTAGTTCAACTAAACTTCAAATGATACTTGATAGTCAAAAGGCCGTTTATAATAAAGTCGGTCTTAGCTACAACCCTTTAAAGAAACAAAAATTCTTGAAAAATATCTATGCGAACTCATAAGTAATAAATTTTCAAATATTATTGCTTTAAATGTGGTAAAGTAGGACACAAATTCTATACTTATTTCTCTAGAAATCTGAAAATTCTAATGTGAAGAAAATATGGATTCCAAAAGGAACTATTGTGAGTAACCAAAGAGGACCCAAGAAAACTTAGGTATCTAAAGTGAAAATTGATTTTTGCATGCAGGTGTGTCTTACATCCAAGAAACAAATAAAAATGGTATCTTGATAGTGGGTGCTCAAGACACATGACGGTGATGAATTTCAATTCATCACACTTGATGCAAAAGATAGAGGGATGGTCACCTTTGGAGATAATAGCAAAAGAAAGATCATCGGTATAGTAACATTAGTATCACTCCCTCCAAGTATATTGAAAATATTTTGTTAGTAGATAGTTTGAAACATAATCTATTGAGCATTAGTCAATTCTATGATAAAGGGTACAAAGTTATTTTTGAATCTTCATTATGCATAGTAACTAGTCCCAATGAAGAAAGAATTAAATTTGTTAGGCATAGATATGGTAATATTTATATGGTAGATTTGAATAATTTTTTTATGATAAATATGCAATGCCTAGTAGCCTTGAATGCCAAAATTAATGAGACTAGTTGGCTTTGGCACCGTAGGCTCGCACATATTAGCATGCATTTACTTTCAAAACTTATTAAAAAAGAATTGATTACCGGTTTACCTAAATTGAATTTTGAAAAGGATAGAATTTATAATGCATGTCAACTAGGTAAACAAACAAAAGTATCATTCTAATTTAAAAATATTTTTCAACTTCTAGGCCATAAGATTTATTGCACATGAATTTATTTGGACCTACTAGAACTACTAGTCTGGATGGAAAATGATATGGCTTTGTAATTATTGATGATTTTTTTTATTTTACATGAATTTTTTTTTGCACATAAGGATGAAATTTTTAATGTGTTCTCAAAATTTTATCGAAAAGTTACTAATGAAAAAGATTTTTCAATTCAACATATTCGAAGTGATCGTGGAACCGAATTTGAAAATCAAGATTTTGAAAAGTTTTGTGATGAAAAAGGTATTGACTATAACTTTTCAGCACTTAGGACATCCCAACAAAATGGGATAGTAGAAAGAAAAAATATGATCTTTGAAGAAATGGCCCATACCATGCTATGTGAAAGCAACCTCCCAAGGTACTTTTGTGTAGAAGCAATTAACACGATATGTTACCTATTAAATTGTGCTTTAATTAGACCAATCTAAAGAAAATACCTTATGAGCTTTGGAAAGGAAGAAACCAAATATTGCATATTTATACATTTTTGGTTGCCGATGTTTTGTTTTGAACAACGGTAAAGAAAGATTAAAAAATTTGATACAAAATTCGATGAAGCTATTTTTCTTGATTATTTCTCTTCTAGCATAGCTTTTAGAATTTTTAACAAAAGAACTTTAGTAGTAGAGGAGTCAATACATGTTATTTTTGATGAGACTAATGATCTTCCTCAAGCAAGAATGAAGGTATTGATGATGTAGATCCTCTTATAGAAAGGATGAAGGAGCTCACCCTAAAAGACTCAACAATTCAAAATAATAAAGAACATGAAAACAAACAGGATGATGAAGGTGAAGAACAACAAGAACAACCTCAAAGTACAAGTGATCTATCCAAAAAATGGAGGTATGATCACAATCACCCCAAGAAACTAATCATTGGTAATCCTACACATTGAGTAAGAACTCATTCTTCACTTAGAGATGCATACAATCATTTTGCATTTATTTCTCATCTTGAACCTAAAACCATAGATGAAGCTAAAAAAAATTATAATTGGATAAATACAATGCAAGAAGAACTTAATCAATTTAAAAGAAATAATGTATGGACTTTAGTATCAAGACCTAAAAATTATCCAATAATTGGCACAAAATGGGTATATAGAAATAAACTGGATGAACATGAAAATATAATTAGGAATAAAGCAAGATTGATTATAAAGATTATAATCAAGAAGAGAAAATTGATTTTGATGAGATCTTTGCACCTATTGCTAGATTAAAAGTAATTAGGCTTTTACTTGCATATGCATGCTTTATGAATTTTAAATTATTCCAAATAGATGTCAAAAGTGCTTTTCTAAATAGTTATATTGCTAAAGAAATTTTTGTAAAACCACCCTTCGGTTTTGAAAATCATATTTTTTCTAATCATATTTTTAAATTAAATAAAGCTCTATATGGACTAAAGCAAGATCTAGGGCTTGGTATGAAAGGTTAAGTAAATTTTTGCTTAAGAATGATTTTTTAAGAGAAATGTAGATATAACCCTTTTCATTAAAAAAATCACGATGATATCTTAGTTATACAAATGTATGTTGATGACATTATTTTTGGGTCTACTAATGAAACTCTTTGTCAAGCTCATACAGGGAAGTTCGAGATGAGTATGATGGGAGAACTTATATTCTTTCTCAGACTCCAAATCAAATAAACAAAGGAAGGGATCTCCATCACCCAAAATAAGTACACAAGAGAACTACTCAAAAGATTTGGAATGGAGAGCTTCAAAGCAATTGGTACACCCATGAGGCCATTATGTAAGCTTGTCAAAGATGAAGGAGGTAAAAATATAGACTCAAAACTTTATAGAGGGATGATTGGTTCTTTATTGTATTTAACTGCTAGTAGATCAGATATTATGTTTAGTGTTTGTTTATGTGCTCGTTTTCAATTAAATCCAAAAGAATCACACTTAAATGCAATTAAAAAAATTCTTAAATATTTAAAAGGTATACAAACTCTAAGATTATGGTATTCTAAGGACTCATTAATTGACTTAATAGATATTCAGATGTGATTTTACTGGATGTAAATTAGATAGAAAAAGTACTAGTGGAACTTGCTAATTTTTTAGAGTTAACTTAATCTTTGGTTTAGTAAGAAGTAAAACTCGGTAGCACTGTCTATAGTCGAGGCAGAATACATTGCAGCTGGAAGTTGTTGTGCTCAGATTTTGTGAATTAAGCAATAACTTGAGGATTTTGGCATCAAACTCAATAAAACTCTCATAAGATGTGATAATACTAGTGCTATTAATCTAACCAAAAAATCTAATTCAGCATTCTAGATCAAAATATATTAAAATTAGACATTATTTCATAAGAGAATATATCCAAAATAATAATATAATTCTTGATTATGTATGTACTGAAAAATAATTGGCTGACATCTTTACCAAGGCCTTAAGTGAAGATAGATTTAGTGAAATTAGGAGAGAACTAGGAATCCTTGATCCACAGCTTAAGTATCTCTCTGATTCTAAGTTCTTAATACCAAAAATTTATTGAACCAAATTTGTTGAGCTCAATTCTCATCTCTCTTTTTTTTAAGAGCTCAAAAGCTCAAAACTATCCTTCACATGATCAATCTCTGGGTAAACACCCTTCTCTCAAAGTTTAAAAATTTTTTTTCGAAATTTTTCCATCATTCTTTTGAATTTTTTCGTGCCATGAGTCGACCCCCAGGGTCGACCCTAGGGTAAACTTATAATTTTTGACAAAACCCTTCGGGTGCTCTCTTTTTATTGGAAAATTTTTGTTGAGCCGACTCTTATCCTTCTTCTTCTTTCTCCCACCAAACAAAAGCTCTCCCTCTCTTCTCTCTCAAATCGAAGGTTTCTCTCAAAATTTCTCTTTCCACCAATCTTCACCCTTCAAATTGCCCATTAAGAACCAACTTTTTCTCCTCTTTCTTCTTCATTTGGGCGGTTCGAGCTTGTCTTAGATTCAACCCCTCTTCTCCAAACTGATGATTTACCTCTCCAAATCCTTGCTTTTCTTCTAAAATTCTTTTTTCTCTACCTCTCATTTAGTCTCCTAAGCTCCTTGCAAGTCTCTTTTGTCCAAATGGCTCCCAAAATAAAGCTACCGCAAAAAAAAATCTGTTCACGAGTTGGAAGAGAGTGTGCGCAGAAAAAGAATGGCAGCCAAGCCCTCTCCTGCTCCAATCCCAGCTCCAGATCCTGCTTCAGCTTCTACACAGTCTCCAATCAGTCCAAGCAAGATACCTCTCTCTGATCGAAAAGTGGAACCTAGAAAGAATATAGATTTTAAGTTTTTTGAAAAAGAAGGGTTCTCTATTGGATCAAAGATTAAAAATCAAGGATGGGAGTTTTACTGTTTGTTAAAGAAAAATACTTATGTTGATTTGGTCAGAGAATTTTACTTAAATTTGAGTTATTGTAATAGAACAGTAAAGTCTACAGTGAAAGGTGTTGATATTATTCTTGATCCATTGTATTTAGGAAAATCCTGCACTTGCCTTGTGAAGGCTATACTAATATGGAGCTCCCAATCAAAGAAGAAGAATTAATATTATCTTAGGGAGAACTTTTACTGAAACTTTAAACAAATTAAAAGCCAAGATACTTTCAGTGGAAATGAGGCTTTTGCATCACATGGTGACCAAGCTCTTTGTCCCTAGGAGTGGTAGGCATGACCTCTTATCTGGTAGGGATATTTGCATCATGTACCATGTGATCACCCAGACCCCCTTGAACCTTCCTGCTTTGATGTTTAAGGCCATGAGGGAGATTCTGAATAGGTCTAAGGCTCATTGTCTTATGGTATGGCACTCACCTAGTCTTTAGGAAGTTCGGAGTCTATTTTTAGGGGGAGACAGTCATTAAATTATCACACTTTGACACCATCAACCGCCACACACTGCACCGCATAGGTTTTTCAAAGACTGATGGTGGTTGGTCAAAGGATGTTGAGGAGAGAGCAGAGGAGGAGAGACTGTCTTCACCTTCTCATGATCATAGAGCATCTCTTGATATTCAATTCATGTCTGATCATGAGGCTGGTCCCTCAGAGTCAGTGAGGAGGCATGCTTCAGTTCTACAATCAGGAAGCAGGGTATATCCTCAGAGTTCAGACTTGCAGATGTTCAGATTGAACTGATTTTCCAGCATGTTGTCTTCATTTTAACTCAGCAGTTTGCCACCTCAGTCTTTTCTCAGAGGTCGACATCTCAGGATGACTCAGACCAGACTTTGATTCCTCATATCTTTACTATTTTTCAGATGCCCACAGCTCAATCCGTATGACTTGAGGAGCTTGAGGGATGTGTTCTGAGACTGACGGATAGAGTTCTAGATTTGCAGAGATAAGTATTAGTCTTAGCCCATCTCCAACCACATCAGGACATCACAAAGGTCTCCAACCTGTCTGCAGAGGTAGCTAGACTTCAAATAGTTTTGGAGGGTGGATTTGACTTCTTGAAGAGAGAGATCAGGGGCTTCGATGAGACTATCTCTACTCAGATTGGTGCCTTGATGCAGTCCATGATGAGAGCTTTGGAATAATTGGACACCATCAGACTTTCTCTCCTAGCACAGTCCATAGCTTTTCAGATTCCAGGATCTTCTTGCCCCTTTACTCATGCCGGTACTTCTATTCGTGGCCGAGACAGACGTGGTCGAGGTCGTGCCCGTGGATTTGATCATACATCTCCTCATCATATCTCTGACTCTTCAGATTCTTATCCCTCTAGCCATGATATCTATTAGATGTAGCATAGTTAGTCTTTTATGTCTAGGATCTATCTATGGCCTTTGTATTTGTTGGCTGATTGACTCTTGGATAGTTGTTATCCATGACTTTTGTATTTTAATTGACTCATATGTATTGGGACACCTATGTATTCAGTCATATTTTGGATATATATATTTATATGCTTTGAATTTCAATGAATGTTTATGATTGGGATCAATTGAATTGTCTTAATTATGAGATATGAAAAATAACTCATATTTGTGCTATGAAATATTATGAATAGCAATATCTTCTATATGAGCAAATTGATATGTCCTTTATGATTGCTATAATGAGGGGGAGTAGAGAAATAAACAATCAAAGAGGGGGAGTAAAGAAATAAAATATGGTATCAAAAAGGGAGAGTAGAGAAAATATGTCCTTTATATTATCTTTTTTTTTCTCTCTTCAAAATTTCTTAAGATCTTAATTGATGCTGTCAAAAAGGAGTAGAGAATCAAAAATCGAGATCGAGCAATAAGTAAATGAAGTTGCTAGTTTTACGCCAAAATTGTCAGCAATTTTCAATTTAATCTTCAAAGCAAATGATCTTACAAGCAAATTTCAAATTGATCTTCTAACTACTCATGATGCATTTCATTCAAATAACTGACTATGATGTTTAAGTGATGCATCTTCATAAATTTAAAATTCATGTTCAATGCTTTATATATGTTATACTCTGCTTTTGCTCAAGTATTTTATCATCAACAAAAAGAAAAAAATATTGCTCCTTGAATTGATTTTGATGATTATAAAGTATTTGAGGGGGTTACTAATGATTTTGGCTTGAAAAAAGATTTATTATTTATCAGGGGCAAAATCATAATTTCATCAAGTCCAACTCCAAAGCCTCAAAAGCAAGAACAGAGATTTGTGATCTATTGGAGAAAATTTTAATATTTTTAGATGTGTATTTTAAAAGAAAATCATATTTATAAAATTGAGTCAATTCTATGAGTCGACTCAAGTCAAAAGGGGCTGAACGACACGCTGATTTTTTGGCTGGCACATCCAATTGAGTCGATCTCTGTGCATGAGTTGACCTTATGAGTCAATCTCTGTTGCTGTGTATGTCAAAATTACAGAACAGTCATTTTCTGTTCTATGCCATAGAAGTTGATCCCATGAGTCGACCCTATGAGTCGACCCCTATGATGGAAAAACTCCACAACGGCTAGTTTTTAGTTTATTTTGGCTGTATTTAATACTCATTTAATGATCTCCAATGGCTCTATTTTAGTTCAGATTTCTCTTTATCATCTATTGAAGCTATAAAGGCACTTAAAGGAGGAAAAAAGAAAAAAAGCTAAAAGGTTCTTCAAGCATTCATTTCAGTCCTAAGCAAAGAGCCTCTTGAAGTTAAAGAAACTTTGATTTCAAGTTCACCAACCCCTCAACAGCTCATTCAAGTCTTCAACCATCTTGAGAAAAATCAAAAAAGCTTCTTTTTTTATTATGTAAAGTGTATTTAAATTTTATTTGCTCATTAAAGGAGCTAAATTTGTATTTTCGTGTGATTAACTCACATACTACTGAAAAAGATTTTTCAATTCAACATATTCGAAGTGATCATTCAACCGAATTTAAAAATCAAGATTTTGAAAAGTTTTATGATGAAAAAGGTATTGACCATAACTTTTCAGCACTTAGGACATCTCAACAAATTGAGGTAGTAGAAAGAAAAAATAGACCCTTGAAGAAATAGCCCGTACCATGCTATGTGAATGCAACATCCCAAGGTACTTTTGGGCAGAAGCAATTAACACGACATGTTACATATTAAATCATGCTTTAATTAGACCAATACTAAAGAAAACACCTTATGAGCTTTGAAAAGGAAGAAAATCAAATATTGCATATTTACATATTTTTGATTGTCGATGTTTTATTTTGAACAACGGTAAAGAAAGATTAGAAAAATTTGATGCAAAATCTGATGGAACTATTTTTCTTAATTATTCCTTTTTTAGTAAAGCTTTTAGAGTTTTTAACAAAAAACTTTAGTAGTAGAGGAGTCAATACATGTTATTTTTGATGAGACTAATGATCTTTTCTCAAGGAAGAATGAAGGTATTGATGATGCATATCCTCTTATAGAAGGAATGAAGGAGCTCACCCTAAAAGATTCAACAATTCAAAATAATGAAGAATATAAAACAAACAGGATGATGAAGGTGAAGAACAACAAGAATAACCCCATGGTATAAATGATCTACCCAAAGAATAGAGGTATGATCACAATCACCCAAGGAACTAATCATTGGTGATCCTACACATGGAGTAAGAACTCATTCTTCACTTAGAGATGCATACAATCATTTTGCATTTGTTTCTCATCTTAAATCTAAAATCATAGATGAAGTTGAAAAAGATTATAATTGATAAATGCAATGCAAGAAGAACTTAATTAATTTAAAAAAAATAATGTATTGACTTTAGTATCAAGATCAAAAAATTATCCAGTAATTGACACAAAATGGGTATATAGAAATAAACTGGATGAACATAAAAATTGTTGGTGCAGAATTTTGTCGATGCCAGATGAAACTGGATTCGAGGGAATGGCCACCATCGGGACCTGCAAGAGAAGTCTAAACTGGAGTTGGGGGTGCTCCGGTAAGACCCTCTGACGCTTTGTCGAGGCCGGATGAAGTTGGAGTCGAGGGAATGGCCACCGCTGGGACTTGCAAGGAAAGTCTAAACCAGAGTTGGGAGTGCTTCGGCAAGACCCTCTGACGCTCAAGTCAGTACTCTACTTCAACAGAAATGGAGCACTTGAATGAAATTTTAGCAGAATTTAGAGATAGTGTTTTGAGCCTAGAGAAGAACGTATCTGGGGGTCTCTTTTATAGATGGGAGAGTGTAACCGATTGACAGTGACGTCCGTAACTGCCTGGTAGTGGGCCACTCGGGGCCATGTGGAGTTTGTTATGGAGAGTAGTGGTGTCCGTTGTCGCAACTTGCTGGAGAGTGATGGGGCCACGTGGAGTTTGTTACAGAGAGTGGAGTGGTGTCCGTTGTCGCGAATTGTCGGAAAGTTCGGGCTGGGTGGCTGAAGCTCGATTAGGATGTCTGGTGGAGCAGAATAGCTTCTGTCTCACATTCTAAGAGAAGCTCGGATGTTTTCGAGGTTGCTGATGGGTTAACTGTTGTTGGGTGCCTTAGGCGTTGATGCTGCAGACGGAAGTCATCTGCTGTAGAAGCCCGGACGAAAACTTTCTGTTGGAGAAATCCGACTAGAGTCCGATTGCTAGAGAAGTCCATCTAAAATTTATCTGATGTAGAAGCTTGTCTGGAATCCAATTCTATTGTAGAAGCTTGGATGGAGTCCGGTTCTTATAGGAGTCCGAAAGAAGGCCGCTTACTGTAGAAGCTCGGATGGAGACCGGTTGCCGTAGAAGCCCGAATGGAGATCGCTTATTGTAGAAGCTCAGCTAAAGTCGCTTGCAATAGAAGTTCGGATGGAGTCCAATTCTTGTACGAGTCCGAAAGGAGGCCACTTACTGTAGAAGCTCGGATGGAGACTGGTTGCGTGGAAGCCGGATGGAGATCGCTTATTGTAGAAGCTCGAATGAAATTCGAAGGCGGTCACCACTGTAGGAATTTGGATGGAGTCTGGTTACTATAGAAGTCCTGCTACTGGAGAAGTCCGGACATTGACAAAGTCTGGAAGAAGCTTAGAGTAAAGTCGATCGTGACAGGAGAAGTCTGGAAGAGATTCGAAGAGTAGTCGATCACTATAGAAAATCGACTGATAGTGAAGCCCAGAGAGCATTTGGAGTAGTCTGATAGATGACTGAAGGAGCTCATTATCGAAGAAGTCCAGAGGATACGATAGAAGTTCATCCATTGGAGGAATCTGGAGGACATTGTGGAAGGTCGACTGCTGGAGGAGTTCGAATGGTACTGTGAAAGCTCGAACGGTCGGGGGAGTTCAAAAAGATGCCGCACAAGGTCAGAAGTTGGAAGAGTCCTGGGAGGGTTGGCCTCTTACAAACTTCAGCTGGGGTTATTTTATACCCAACACCAGTCCCTTACTTTCAAGTTCGGATTTCGAATGAAGGAAGTACAGAGAAATTTTCTCAGCTGAAGTTGCCCCCCTTGATTTTCGTACTCGATTATTTCCAGATATCTTGGTGTTTGGTCGCCGATGCTGGGATCTTTTCAAATTGAGGCGATCTGAAAAGATTTTTTCGAAATTTCACTGGAGCATTGCCCCAGATACGGTACAATAATGATTCTGTCAGTCATCAACCATCTGCCACGATGAGTGGGACACGCGGCGGTTGTAGGTCGGCCAAAGGAGATCTGCAATCATTATTACGTCGGACCTTGAGGTCTATTTAAATCCATCCCCCTCCTTCAGGGGTTTCACCTTGTCTGAGATTTTTCTTCGGTTCCCACTTCTTCCCCGAGAGCTTCATCCTCCTCCAGCGTCCCTCTCGGTCTTAGGCGCCCTTTAGGTCAACCTCCATCGCCTTTGCTGCCCTCCTGCACCTCTCGGACCAGCCTAGGTTAGTTTCGGAACCCTTCTTTTTCTTGCTGTTCTTCTGTTTTTCCTCCTCTGCATTCTGCCCATTCGATTTCTCCACGAGCGCCTTGTATCCTATTTTTTCCAATTTTTTCAAAATTTTTTAGGGTTTTCATTTGATTCAAAATGTCTTCCAACACTTCCTCCTCTAGCAGTTCTAGAAGTTCATCAGCTCCAGCCCTTCAAAATCCCAGTACTGTAGATGAACCCCACTTAGGATCGAACCTCGTCCGATCTTTGTACCAGACACCATTCTCAGCTCTTTGATCTCGGAGAACTCTCACTGATTAGGATTCAGTACAGGGTTCCTCCGAGTATGAGCTTGAGCTTCTCGAGCCAACTTACGGGCTAGTGCCCCTCCCCCTGGCCACTTTTGCTTATACCAGGAAGCCTTCCGCATCGGGCTTCGACTTTCACTTTCACCTTTTATTGTTGCTCTTTTTCATTTTTAAAACATTTCTCTAGTTTCTGTAGCGCCGAACTCCTTTAAGTTTCTGATAGAATTTCTTTCCCTCTGTCATTTAGCTGAAGTCCGGCCAACTCTTCTCTTGTTTAGAAACTTTTATACCTTTAAGCATCATCCCTCGATAAAAGATTGGTGGTACTTCTCCCTCCAGTTCGATAGAAAGGGGTTGCTGAAAGGTACCCCCTCTTCTATCCACAACTGGAAGGAGAGGTACTTCTACGTCCGATGCCCGACCCTGATGCTGGGGTTGCCCCCTAGGGCTCCCTGAGGGACTCCGTCCGTCGGGCTTCTAGCCTGAGAAAGGATGATCTTGAAGCCTCCTATAAACTTAAGACTTATCCAGCTCCTCTCCTCTCCGATCTTCTGAAGGAGCAACTTTTATTCAATGTCGGCCTAAGCCCTCTCAACCCTGCCGGTATTTTTTTCTTTCTCAAGTCATTCGCTGCTTCCTCTTTTCTCTTATTCTATTTTTAAGCTGTGCCATCTTTTTTCATTGTAGATATGGATGCAGATGCAGCTCGGATACTAGCCAAGGGTCTCAAGGTCCACAAGAGGAAAGGTGCCGCAACTTCTGGATTGGCAAAAAAGACGAGGGTAGAGGAGACAAGCTCGACCATGCTTGCCCAGGCGGCCATTACTGTTGATGCCCCCTCCGACGTCGAGCCCGCAATCTCCCGAGCTTCTTCAAGAAGCCCTTCGACTGAGGTTTTCACTCTCGAGTCTCATCCCGAGGAGGCATCGGGGGTCGAAAGGAAGAGAAGGAAGAAGACACTGGTCCGCAAGATCAGCAGCAGTAGGGCTGCCATCGAAAGGTCCAACGGCTCTGAAGAGGATCCGGGGGAGAATACCTTCAACAACAGAGATTTAATAAAAAGGTTGGTCGACGGGTGCGTTTTGCCCAAGATCGTCCACGGGATCGTCTAGGCCGATCCTGAACAGCAGGTTTGGGACTCTCTGGGGTCCTTTCTTGAGGTAGGCCAATTTACTTTTTTCTTCCTTTCGCATCTTCACTTAGTTCATTCCTTAGCTTTCATATCAATTTCCTGGCCGCTCTTGCAGATTGGACACCAACTTATTGCCAACATCGAGGCGATGAACAATGTAAAGAAGGAAGCAGCCCAGGCGGAGGAAGGTCACCAGGCTGAGGCTGCCCGTCTTAAGGAGAAGATCGCCAAAGTCACGAGTCTCCAAGAGGCGCTCCAAAAGGATGAACAAACTTTGGTGGATCTGAAGGCTGCCTTGGAGGAGGAAAGAAGGAAGGCAGAGGCTGAGGTCTCCAAGCTGAAGAAGCAAATCCCGACCCTAGTCTCGGAGGCAAGGGCCCAAGCAGTGGAGGAGTTCAAGACCTCCTCCGAAATGAGAGATCTAAATATCAAGTTCGGCCAGGCCGCCTTTATCAAAGGCTTCGAGTTCTACCAGGAGAAGGTGGTCGGAAAGTTTTTCGAACTCGACCTCAGCTTCCTGGATGAAGCATCTGACGATGAAGCTGGACCTTTCGAAGCTGCTGCAGGTCTCCCTCTAGTCGGGATCTCTTCAACTACCGCAGCTGTCGTGATCGATCTTTCAGGGGCGTCGAGCTCCTCCACTTCTACTCCAGAGGTCCGAAACCTCTAATTTTGTACTTTTTCTTTGTTACAACTTTTTTTTTCTCTTTCTCTTGTACTTAAGAATTATTCAATCAATGAAATTAGATTTCTCTTTACAGAGAGCTCCTTTTTCTTCTTCTACTTCTTTTTCTTCTTTTTGTTTTTGCAATGATTTGCATTGTGACGCTCTTGTTTTCCGACAACAGTGCCCTGCCGAAGCTCTTTTCTTACCATAGGGGATTCCTTTGAAGTTGATGATTCAGGATCTGAGAAGAAAAGTTTGTCACCTAACGAAAAAATCAAAGAAGATGGACGACGAACTTCACAGGCTGAGGAAGAGCCATTCGGAAGCCACCGTGGAGGTTACTCACCTTCGAAACCTCTACAAAAAGGACTTCATGGACTACAACCAGAAGAAGACCAACTTCGTGAAGGAGCTTGAGGAACTCCAGAAATGCGCCAGCGATCGATCCTGGACTCAGGCCTCCAAGATCAGCTCCCTCAAGGTTGAGTTGGCAGCCGCACGGGAGAAGATCGATCAATTGGAAGGGAGCTCGTCCTGGCTTCCAACTCAGGCTGGCTACGGCTGGGACTGGTCGAAGAAATTCTCTAACCTCTAGAAACAGTTATAGGATGCCGAGATGAATTACAACACTTTTCGAGTCGGCTGGTGCGGGCAAATAGACAACTACAGAAGGAGGCTCAAGATGGTGACCGACGAGGTTGCTTACCTTCAGAAGCAGTTGTCCGAAAGAGCCCAGGCCGTTTCAGTTCAAGGCTCCGACGAACTTCGATCCTTGAGGGGGACCATGAAAGAACTATCCGTAGCCCTTAGGAAGGAGAAGGCCGAACTGCAGCGATTGAAAATTTAGCTGGCCTATGAGCAGCAAGCGGTCAAGGATGCAGAAGCGAAGTCCAAAGTTCTGAGGAAGAGGCTTCGGGAATCGGAGGGCGAAAGCCGGCGGTTTCACCAAATATATCGAGAGATGCTATTAAGAAAGAAGGAACTAGAAGAGGAAGTTGAGAGCTTAAAGCAATTCCTGATAATGGCTGGAACCGAGAGTTCGAAGTCAGAAGAAGCCGAGCTTCCTTAGAGCTTCTTTTACCTTTTGTTCCATGTATTCTTTTCTTTTCTTGTATTTTTTTTTTGGCCTTCAAAAGCTTTTGTAATGCTCTCTTTACTAATGAAATGAAAAGGAATTTTCTCATTACCTTGTCTATTCTTGCTCTGAGTTGTCGTTTATTGAGTTCTCTTATCTTTTGTCTTATTCGATGTCAACGTTGTTTGAAGGTTCCTGATCATCGCCGTATTGATTCATCCTTTTGGATCATGACCAAGATCTTTTCGAGGCCATTCGAATTTGACGCTTTCTCTCAGTGTTCGAACTTGGGGCCTGAACTTTTCGTTATTTTGAGAAAGTCTATTTTCTCCTGCTAGTGCTGGGTTTTTTCTTAGAGACTGAGGATTTTTGACAAGAGTTTTCTTACTCATTGAGACGAGGTCCCTTGTGTCTTAGATGTAGTTCGTTTTTTCCTTATCTTTAGCGTAGCTCATCGCTTTCCCTTTTTCTCTTCTTTTTTTTTTTATGTTTGGGTGATAGTTTTTTCTTTGCTCCTAATGGGGTTGTAGGGGTGTAGAGGAGCCGTCGAGGAGGCTTTTCCTCTCATCCGATCTTAAACGATCAAGTCTTCGTTTGTGTCAGGACGAGATTCTCTTTCTGTTTTCAACACAGTCAATTTCAGCTCATGTTAGGATGAGATTTTTCTCCTATTCCTAACAGGGCTGTGGGGGCACATAAGGGCCGTTGCGAGGGTCTCTCTCCCCATCCGACCTCTTAATAATCGGATCTTAGACTTTGCTCATGTTAGGACGAGGTTCTCCTCCTGTTCCTAACATGACTGTGGGGGCACATAAGGGCCACTGCGAGGGCCTCTCCCTCCATCTGATCTCTTAATAACCAGGTCTTTGACTTTGCTCATGTTAGGATGAGGTTCTCCTTCTGTTCCTAACATGGCTGTGGGGGCGCATAAGGGCTGTTGCGAGGGCCTCTCCCCTCATCCGATCTCTTAATAATCGGATCTTCGATTTTGCTCATATTAGGATGAGATTCTTCTCCTGTTCCTAACATGGCTGTGGGGGTGCATAAGGGCCGTTGCTGCTATATTTATATATTTTAATTTTTGATTTAATGCTATGTAATAATCATGTAATAGGATCTTAGATCTAAAGATTTTCTAATTTTAAAAAATAAATTTTGATTTATTTTAGTCTTCCGCTATATGATCTTGAAAAAGTTTCAAGATCTAACCCTGAAACCCTAGATATGGTTCCTACAATTGGTATCAGAGCCTAGGTTCTTTATTACATGATTATTTATACATGCTTAGACTATTTTTTAGATTAGATCTAATTTATAATCTGATTATTAAATCTGAAATTAAAATTTTAGATCAATCACAAACTGCAAGGTTATCCTGTTGTAAGGTTTACCCCTTACAGTGCAAAGGTTGTCCTAGTTTGTGTAGATCTATCTTTAATCATAAATTTGTTAGATATGATTTAGATTAAATTTATGATTTATTAAATTTAAAATATATTTAAATCTGAAATAAAATATCTTTGTTAATAATTTTTGTGCAAAGAAATTATTTAAAGTTGAAATTGTTTCAATTACATGAACCTGTTTAGATTAGATCTAAAGTAGTTTCATGTTTATTTCACTTGCATCTTGATTATAAATCAAACATGCAATATGGTTGGTAGAATCATATTGTAAAATTATTTTACAAATATGAAAATTATTTTTTGAAAAGCCAAACCCAACCCTCAGCCCAAAACTTAATTAAGAATTAAGTTGTTTGATTAGGTTCTAGGATTGTGAATTGAAGAACCTAAGACACAA
The DNA here is from genome assembly GCF_000442705.2 of Elaeis guineensis. NCBI lineage: Eukaryota > Viridiplantae > Streptophyta > Magnoliopsida > Arecales > Arecaceae > Elaeis > Elaeis guineensis. Next base: position 42,836,868 of record NC_026001.2, on the reverse strand, counting down.
ATCATAACACATTGGGTTAATGGGTTAGTAGAAATTAGGTCCATTAATTGGGTTAGACCTATGGTTAGATTAAAGATGGACTTAATTAGAGAATTGACTAAATCTAATCAATTATTGTCTTAGATTAGGTCAAGAATTCTCTAGATCAATTACAATAGTTATAGTTGGTCAAGTCCATGTCTTTAACGAGAACCAAATGGACTTGATTCTTGGCTAAGCGGTCTAGCACGAACTGTTAGGTTGATCTAATCGAAACTAATTGAACCAGTTGGTGTCTAAGGTAAACCAGACCGGTGGTTTTTAATTGAGAGCCCGCTTACCTGGCCATTTCTGATGGTGTCTAAGGCAAGCTTTGGCAGACCCTCCCACTGATCGAACTTACCTGGCCTCTTGGTGAAATTATATTTTGATCGGAACACTTGACTATTCGAGCTGACCCATGTCAGCTAGGTAAATCAGTGTGACTGATTTAGGTGCTCCTAGACCAGCCCTTTTAATGGTCTCCCTTAAGCTGACTTGGTGAAGCCAGTGGGAGGATCATGATAAGCTGGTTCATCTAACCTCATCCTCTAAATTATTTAAATCCTCTAAAATTATTAGGTCCTTAAAATGACAAAGTTATGGAGATAACTGAGTCATAGCCTCCCATTAAGGTGTTTGATAATGAGTCCATTAACTCAATAATCATTGCAGACCCAAAGGCCTGGTGCTTGTTGACTAATGAAATTATCACTCATCATATGATGACTTGGAAGTGTCTCTCTAATGGTGGTTAGGTGAGCCAACCAAAGTTGGACTTAATCATTCGTTGGTTAGATACACCAAGTATGATCATGTTAATGGTTGGACCTAACCGGATCCTTACAGTGGAGGCCAAAGCCTACTGATTAGATTTCTGGGGCAAAATTAAAATTACTAGAAATTATTTAGAGAAACAATTGGTTATGAACCTACCCTTAGATGTACATGGGTTGACCAACCAAAGTTGGGCTTGTGTGCAGTCTAAGTGGATTCTAGTACCCGCTAAGGAATTAGGGTAATTCCTCGAGTTGGAGGTAGAGGCTACCAGTTCGAATAAAATAGTGGGAGAAACCTTTTGATTAAAGTCCAAATCTTTAGGTTTAATGAATCAATTACTAATTAGGTTATGATTCTCCTTTGTGCAAATATGGCCACTCCCTATCGCTCCGATCATTGTTGGATAATGATAAGTTGGTGGGACCCAACTTCGGTAGCTAGTACCGAAAGTTGAAGATAGTCCTGGAGCATGAATGGATCCTATATGTGATAATGGATCCTGCACCTGAGGAGCCAATTGCCAATGCACGTGGAACAGTCAAAGACACTTACCAGAAGTGGCTCAATGACCGGACCATGGTGCACTGTATCATGCTGGCTGTCATGAGCGATGAGTTCAGTCACAGATTCAAGATGGCTCAGCCTAAGGACATGCTTCAAGTGTTGGAGGATGCCTTTGGCACACCCAATGACGTAGAGAGGCACAAGACTAGTTGTGCCATCTTCAATGCCAAAATGCGGGATGGTGCCTCTGTCACTGATCATGTATTGTACATGATCGAGCTGATGGAACGATTGAGCAAGCTCGACTTTTCCTTGCATGAGCAGCTTGGAAAAGATGCAATACTGAACTCGCTGCCCAAGTCTTATCTCCCATTCCTCACTCATTATAGAATGACAAAGCCTGAAGAGAACTACCACGGGTTACTGGGTTGCTTCAGAACTTTGAGAAGGATCACCAACTTCACAAGGAGTCGGTGAACTTAGTGGGAGGTTCATCTTCTGGTTCTCGACCTTTTGAGAAAGGGAAGAAGAACAAGAAGAAGAAAGTGAAGAAGGTGCAAGTTCAGGCTGGGACATCAGTGCAGAGCCAGACCAAAAAGATCAAGCCTGATAAGAGTCTATTCTACTGGCAAGCACCCTAGATTAGATAGTGTGTCAGATATCTACTTATGGCATTAGAGGCTAGGTCATATAAACAAGAACAGAATAAACATGTTGACTCAAGAGGAAATCCTCGAAGTCAGTGATTGTGAATCACTTCCAACCTGTGAGTCCTGTCTTCTTGGTAAAATGATCAAGTCACCTTTTATTGGAAAAGGTGAGAGAGCTACTAAGCTCTTGGGCCTAGTACATACTGATGTATGCGGGCCCATGAGCACCAGTGCTAGAGGTGGATATTTCTACTTCATAACTTTCACGGATGACCTATCCCGATATGGATATGTCTATCTGATGAAACATACTTCGATTCATTTGAAATGTTCAAACGATTCCGAAGAAAAGTAGAAAAATAAACTGGGAAGAGTATTAAAACTTTTTGATCTGATCGAGGAGGAGAATATCGTTCTAGTGAGTTTCTCACATATCTAAGAGAGAATAGGATTCTCTCCCAATGGACTCCTCTAGGAACACCACAGCATAATGGTGTGTTTGAAAGGAGGAATCGGACTCTGTTAGACATGGTCCGATCCATGATGGGTTTTGCTAGCTTGCCGATATCCTTCTGGGGATATGCACTCGAATCGACCTGTTATCTGTTAAATAGGGCTCCAAGTAAGTCTGTAATTAAGACTCCATATGAGATATGGATGGAACATAAGCCAGCGCTTTCACACCTTAGGGTTTGGGGGTGCCCGACCTATGTCAAACGATTAGTCACAGACAAACTTGGGCCTAGGTCTAACAAATGCTCATTCATAGGGTACCCCAAAGAGACAAAAGAATATTTTTTCTACCATGCTGATGAACAAAAGGTGTTCGTCAGCCTTAAGGCAATCTTTTTAGAAAAGGAGTTCCTTGGTGAAGGAACCGTTGCCTCTAAGATTGAACTTGATGAAGTTCAACAGGTAGAAGGACCGACACCAATAGCTGAACCTGAGTCTGATATGATTAGATCATATCCGGAGCCCAATGTACCTGCACCATTAAGGCGATCTGGTAGAATACTGCGTCAACCAGACAGATATTATGGTTTCTTGATCTGGGACGGTGATCCCATCGAACTTGATGAGAATAATGAGGATCCGATCACCTATATGGATGCAATGCAGAGATCTGATTTTGAGAAATGGCTTGAAGCCATGAAATTCGAAATGGAGTCCATGAAGGTCAATGATGTATGGACATTGGTTGACCCACCTGAAGGGGTTAAACCCATTGGGTGTAAATGGATCTTCAAAAGGAAGAGGGGTGCAGACGGAAAGGTAGAGACCTATAAAGCCCGTCTGGTTGTCAAGAGGTATCGTCAACGTTATGGTATTGACTATGATGAGACATTTTCTCCTGTGGCAATACTCAAATCCATTCAGATAATGCTTGCAATAGCTGTCCATCTGGATTATGAGATCTGGCAGATGGATGTAAAGACAGTTTTTCTGAATGGAGAGCTGACCGAAGAGGTGTATATGATACAACCTGAGGGGTTTACATCCACAGATAAGTCCAAGGTGTGCAAGCTTCAGAGATCCATTTATGGATTGAAGCAAGCTTCTCGGAGTTGGAACATGCATTTTAATAAGGTGATCAAAACGTATGGCTTCATTAAGAATGGAGAAGAGCCCTGCATCTATAAATGGGCAAATGGTCCAGTTGTGGTATTTCTTGTCTTGTACGTGGATGATATTCTCTTAATCGAGAATGACATTCCCGCACTACAGGAAATAAAATTTGGTTGTCATCACAGTTCTTCATGAAGGACTTGGGTGAAGCATCCTATATCCTAGGGATGAAGATCTATAGGGATA
>NC_026001.2:42814998-42833004 GCF_000442705.2 Elaeis guineensis | reverse complement strand
GTAGGCCTCTGTAGGTTTCAAAGTGGGCATGCACAGTGGAAACATAATGGATTTCAAAATTTTAATAAAGAATTCTAAAATATTAAACCCTTAAACCAGTATTTCCTTGATGATTAATAATCATATATAACATAAATTTAAGATTAAATTTAAGTTATAGAAGAATACCTGTAGCGCTTAATCCAAATTTCGGTAGAACCTCCACCAGACGCCCAAGTGTTCGCCCTCCAACGGTGATCCACACAAGGCTATGATCGGGACACCAACTCTTTGAGATGATTCCTCCTCCAAAATTCACACTCTGAGAATTTTCTTGAATACCAGGACCTCAAGACGCTCTTCCTCTTCTCCTAGCCTTCCTATCCCTACCTTTCTTCTCTCCTTGTCTTCCTTAATTCTCTTCCTAGACTCTTGTCCTAAAATCGGAATTATTCTTTCTATTTTTGGACTTGTCCTAACAAGAGAAAGAAGAAACTAATTGGACAATAGGGAGAGGATGTTAGAAAGAAAGGAGAAATTGGAAATCTGAATGAATCCAATCCCCCGGTGCACCCCCCTTTAAATACTTAGCGATGGGTTGCCTTCGGAATTTTCGCGCCCCCTTCCACGCACCATCTCGCATCCATCAAAAATTTCACACCTCCTGATGAATTCTCATGCCTATCTGGAAGTTTTTACACATGGCAATCATCGGGAAAAAATCCAAGAGATGCTTCATGCAGAAGGACTCTTCGGAACATTTTTCTTGATGATTCTCCGATGAGTCACGCAGCTTCGCATGGCAATAATTTTTTTTCACCACCCATCAATGTAATTTTGTCCATCCAATAGCCAAAAATCAAGGCACTAACATGAGAATGTCGTGGAAAAAAATTAGATTAAAAAGTGGTGTGACAAATGGGTTAGAGTCCTTCACAAGTTGGACTCTTGGTCAGGCGCATGGATCAGGCTGATAGGATTTTCAACTTCAACGAATTTCCATGATTAAACCAAAAGGAATTTAACTTCAAAAAAATTATTGACGCTCAAAATAAAGCTAGGAATCATCCAAAAATTTATTTCATCATAGAACATAGGATAATCTCGAGGATGAGGCATCCCATCTCATGGGATGCGAAAACTATTTCTGCATACAAAAACTGCACCCACGCACAAAAAAAATTCTTGACTTGTGGAGAAATGGTTCCTGGCTCTAAATTTTCAGTACATATAGCAAAGGGCTGAACCAACTCAAATACAAAATTTATTTGAATTAATTTGGCCTTAATTAGCCCAATCTGGAATCAATTTTAAACCCGATTCGAAACAAGGAGCTAGTTTTTTTCAACATGTGCTAGCATGTCAATTTTGCAAACATGATCTAATCCAATTAGACCCCTGATCAATACCCTTTATGTGTGATCCATTGGGTTCCACATCTAGCTAGTAATAGGTCTGAGTTCAAGTCGATTTGATTTGATTAGAATTTAATCTAACCGATCTAGATCCAATCGAGCTAACCCGATTTCAGCAATTAGAACTCTTTCTAATTGGTGATTGAATTAAATTCTTTAATTCGATCAAACCCATAAGACAAGATTGACGTCTAGCAACGTATGATATCTACTTAAAAGATATAAAATTTTTGATGAAAATACCAAAAATATCCTTCAGTGGAAAGTTATCGTACAATTTGATCCTGCGATCTCCCTACACCCCGAATATGACTCTGGATATGGAATGATGTCAAATCCAATATCATACTCATATTTCTCTCAATCTTATATGATGATTCAATTAATAAAATATTAAAAACTCTTTCTAATTTTTATTTTACTTTGATCAAAGGATTTTCTGAATCATCAATCGATCAGAAACAAGTAGGATGCGATTTTCTCTTACCAGGAGTGATCGATTCTATGTTGACCTACTCACAACCTCTATACACATTCTACCATATCTAGAACACCCCGTACATGACTAAGTCATGAATGAGTATGAACCAAAAAATATGGATTCATGTATACCAGGTTCTATGGTAGTCTCAGGTCAAAGGATTACATGCACAACTCCCACTATAAGAAAACATCTCTTGACAGGTAAGTAAATTCCATAAGATGTTTCTTAAGTCGGATCAATTCAGTGAACTCATTCTCTAATGAGCACCCAGTTCCTTGTATTAGTGTCTCACATAAGTGGCATATGAGATATGCCACCCTCTCCATCGAGCATACATAGAAAGTGCTAATCTATCCGGAATATTGATCTCCTACTCAATGCTCCTATGACTAAGAATATTCTAAATCAAGATTTTTAGGATTTTAGGTCTCATAGGTATGATCTCATCATAATCCCTAAATCCATTTTCCTGATTTATGGAGTTCATTATAATCATTACTAAAGTAAGATGCAACATATGATGAAAAATATCTTTTATTATTTAAAGAGTCAATACATAAGTCTGAAAGATTACAAGGAAAACCCATCAAAATACAAATTTTGATTGGCTTGTAGGGAATATTCCTTTCAATCTCCCACTTGCACTAAAGCCAATCATCCTTATATTTTATCCCCATACAATCGAGATGGCGATCGAACTGCTGCTGTGGTAGAGCCTTAGTGAATGGGTCTGCTATGTTATTCTTTGTTTCTACTCGTTCAATGACAACATCTTGTCTTTCGATTATTTCACGAACGAGATGGAAGCGTCTTAGAATGTGCTTGGATTTATGATGAGACCTTGGTTCCTTTGCTTGAGCAACTGCTCCAGTATTATCACAGTAAAGTGGTACTAGATTCTTAATCTCAGGAACGACACCCAACTCAGTGATGAATCTTCATCCAGACAGCTTCCTTGGCAGCTTCACTTGTAGCTATATATTCTGCCTCAGTGGTTGAGTCGGCTACAGTCTGCTGCTTGAAACTTTTTCAACTAACAGCTCCACCATTAAGAGTAAAGACATACCCTGAAGTGGACTTACTATCATCAGGGTCTGATTGGAAACTAGAGTCAGAATAACTTTCTAGTTTTAAATCAGATCCTCCATATACCAAAAAAATATCATTAGTCCTTCTTAGGTACTTAAGAATATTTTTCACTGCTTTCCAATGATCTTCTCCTGGATCAGCCTGAAATCTACAAACTATGCCTAGGGCATAGGCAACATCAGGTCTAGTACATAGCATAACATATATGATCGACCCTACTGCCGAAGCATAGGGAATAGAACTCATTCTATTTTTCTCTTCCGGTGTTTTAGGAGACATCCTTCTAGAGAGATGTATGCTTTGACTCATGGGTAAATAACCTCTTTTACTTCCATCCATGCTAAACCTCTTTAGCACTAAGTCTATGTACCTGGATTGGGACAAGCCTAACATCCTCTTAGATCTATCCCTATAGATCTTTATACCTAGTATATAGGATGCTTCACCCAAATCCTTCATGAAAAACTTACTTGATAGCCATGTCTTGACCGATTGTAACATTGGGATATCATTCCCAATAACAAGTATGTCATCCACATATAAAACTAAGAAGATAATGACACTCCCACTAGTCTTCTTGTATACACAAAGTTCATCCACATTTTTGATAAAGCCAAACTCTTTGACTGTAACATCAAATCGGATGTTCCAACTCCTCGAGGTCTGTTTTAATCCATAAATAGATTTCTTAAGCTTGCATATCTGATTTTCTCTCTCTTTTGAGACAAACCCTTCTGGCTGAGACATGTAAACCTCTTCCTCAACATAACCATTAAGGAAGGCGATCTTCACATCCATTTGTCAAATCTCATAATCATGGTATGCTGCTATTGCAAGCATAATCCGTATAGATTTGAGCATGGCAACAGGTGAAAATGTTTCATCATAATCAATACCCTATTTTTGCCTGAAACCTTTGGCTACTAATCTAGCTTTATAGGTTTCAACTTGGCCATCCACTCCAATCTTTTTCTTATAGACCCATTTGCATCCAATAGGGGTCACACCCTCTGGTGCATCAACCAAAGTTCACACTTGGTTGGAATACATGGAGTTTATTTCGGATTTCATAGCCTCTAGCCATTTGTCTGAGTCCCTTCTCATGATGGCTTCCGTATAGGTCAAAGGTTTATCATTCTCAATGATGTGGACTTCATTATTCTCAATAACGAACCCATACCTCATAGGTGCATTCTGCACCCTATCCGACCTTCGAAGAGGAGGTGTACTTTGTGTTTATACTTCATTAATGGATATTTTTGGTTGAGGATCATCTTGTGCTTGCATTTATAGGTCTTGAACTTCTCCAAGTTCAATTTTCTTTCCACTGCCTCTTTCTAGGATAAACTCTTTTTCCATAAAAGTGGCATATTTACTGACAAACACCTTATGTTCAGTAGGATGGTAAAATAGGTATCCTATACTCTCTTTAGGATAACCTACAAACAAGCATTTATCTGCCCTAGCACTCAGCTTATGTCCAAAATTTCTTTTAACATAAGCTGGACAGCCCCATATCTTAAGATACTTAAGATTAGGCTTTTTTCCTCTCCATATCTCATATGGAGTGTTTGGTACAGATTTTGAAGGTACTCTATTCAAGATATAGACAGCAGTTTCTAGGACATATCCCCAGAAAGAAATTGGCAAATCTGTAAGGCACATCATGGACCACACCATATCTAATAAAGTGCGATTCCTCCTTTCTGCTACACCATTTAGCTGTGGTGTATAGGGAGGGATCCATTCTGAGAGAATTCTATTTTCTTTAAGATGATCTAAAAATTCATTGGATAAGTATTCTCCTCCTTGATCAGATCGAAGGATTTTAATACTTTTTTCAGTTTGTTTCTTGACCATACTTTGATACTCTTTAAATTTATCAAAGGCTTCGGATTTGTGTTTCATAAGATACACATATCCAAACCTAGATAAATCATCAGTGAACATTATAAAATAAGAGTATCCTCCTCTGACTTTTGTTGTCACAGGACCACATACATCAGTATGTACAAGTCCTAATAACTCACTTGTCCTTTCTTCATGTCCACTAAATAGAGTCTTAGTCATTTTTCCCATAAGATAAGATTCACAAGTACCTAATGATTCATAATCATAAGGATCAAAGAACTCTTTTTTGTATAACTTGTTAATCCTTGTCTCACTTATATGACCAAGTCGACAATGCCAAAGTAAAGTATTATTCAACTCTTCTCTCTTTCGCTTTTTACTTTCATTAATATGGAAAATATTGTCATTAGATAGAATTAGAAGACCATTATTAATAACGCCATGACAGATAATTTTATTAGAAAAAGAAATTGAGCAACTATTGCTCTTTCCATTTATTTCATAACCTCATTGCAATAGTAACGATACAGAAATAATATTTCTAATGATCTTAGGCATATAATAACAGTTTTCTAGCTCTAAGATCTTTCCAGAAGGTAACTTTAACATATATGTCCCTACAGCCTCTGCTTGGATTGACTCTCCTCCAACGTCGTAGAGCTCGAAGTCACCCTTCTTCAGTACTCTAATGTTCTGTAGTCCCTGCAACGACTTGCAGATATGAGAACCGCAGGCAGTATCCAATACCCAAGAGTCTGAATTGGAAGAACTTAATGACAAAATTGTATGTATCTCATGCATACCATTTGGTGCATCGCTTGCACCTACCTTTATAGTTGCAAGATATAATTTGCAATTTCTTTTCCAATGTCCTGCCTTGCCGCAGTGAAAGTAGGTACCCTGTCCGGAGACTTTCTTCCCCTTCTTCTTCATCTTGCCCCCTTAGGATTCAGTGCTTTCTTTGAACCCTTAAAACCTGACTTCTTCTTAGAGATTTTACCCACAAGAAGAAGTGGAGCCTTTTCTTTCTTAATATGGCTCTCAGCTGTCTTAAGCATATTTAACAACTCAAGTAAGGAGGTATTCAGTTTGTTCATATGATAGTTCACAACAAACTGAGCGAATGACTCGGGGAGAGATTGCAGGATCAAATCTTGACTTAATTCTCCATCCATCACAAAATCAAGTTGACCCAATCTAGTGATCAGATCAATGACCTTCAGGACATGATCTTGTATGGATGATCCCTCAGTCATTCTAGCACGGAATAACTGCTTAGATATCTCATATCTAGCAGTTCTACTCTGTTCTCCATACAACTCTTTAAGATTGAGGAGTATGGATTGAGTATCCATGCTCTCATACTGCCTCTGCAATTCATTGCTCATAGAGGCCAGTATGATGTACTTTACAGTCGAACTGTCATTCTTCCACATCCTGTATATGGATACCTCCTCTTCTATGGCATCATCCCCAACCTCTTGTGGTTCAGGGATGTCAAGAATATAGGAGAGTTTCTCCTGAGTGAGTACGATCTTTAAATTTTTTAACCAGTCCACATAATTGGGACTGGTCAACTTGTTGGAATCTAAAATTTCTCGCAATGATAGTGAAGATGTCATTTGTAGAATTTAATCTACAATAATTAAAGAATATTACATAAGCAAACAACTCATATTGACTCATACAATTAAATAAGATCTTTAGATTTAATTGTACCTCCCACTATTTTATCGAACATCATAACCCTCTACAATGATGAATGAGATATATGTTATATTTATCTTAGTGAGATTGAGACCTTAATTTCTCATAATGATCTTGTGTTAACATAACAAACCCTTATGAGTTCATAGGTAGGAAACTCTTTCCAATTGCATCTCATGTAATTTTCAATATTATATCTTGGTCTCTAAAATATTATTAGCCTTGTTGTGTTAACACTATGTAGTTAGAATGTGCATGAGACCAAATAAAAGCCCTCATTAGAAAATTATATTAAGTGGTAGTGATATGCAACTATGGGTTAACCAATTCTTGATCAATTGATCAATTGGTGTCTAGAAAAGTACTATAGGTGGTTTTTTAATTGGTTCTGTTATCTGACCTGACCAATTTATTGGTGTCTAAGGAAAGCAACGGGGGGACCCCCACCTTACTTACCTGACCAATTTGATTAAACGATCTTGATATTGAAAAACCCTAATGTTGAAAATACTATTAAGGGCCTTCTTTCATGCTAGGTTAATGTTACATCATGAACTATGGCTAGTTTGTTGTGTTAACATGAGGCTTGTCATAAGGATTGATATAACATAATCCTGGTGCATAGAAGATGCTTATGGCAATTTTGAATATACTGCTTTGTTGTGTTAACACAAGGACAGTTATATTAGAATTTGACTGTATTGAAATGAAGGGTCTAACTTAACTAAAATATTATAGCTTGTTGTGTTAACCTGGCTCTGATACCACTGTAGGGTTTCAAAGTGGGCATGCACAGTGGAAACATAATGAATTTCAAAATTTTAATAAAAAAATTTTAAATATTAAACCCTTAAACCAGTATCTCCTTGATGATTAACAATCATATATAACATAAATTCAAGATTAAATTTAAGTTATAGAAGAATACCTGCAGCGCTTAATCCAAATTTCAGTAGAACCTCCACCAGGCGCCCAAGTGTTCGCCCTCCAACGGTGATCCACACAGGGCAATGATCGGGACACCAACTCTTTGAGATGATTCCTCCTCCAAAATTCATACTCTAAGAATTTTCTTAAACACCAGGACCTCAAGACGCTCTTCCTCTTCTCCTAGCCTTCCTATCCCTACCTTTCTTCTCTCCTTGTCTTCCTTAATTCTCTTCCTAGACTCTTGTCCTAAAATCAAACTTGTCCTTTCTATTTTTGGACTTGTCCTAACAAGAGAAGGAAGAGACTAATTGGACAATAGGAAGAGGATATTAGAAAGAAAGGAGGAATTATAAATCTGAATGAATCCAATCCCCCGGCGCACCCCCCTTTAAATACTTAGCGATGGGTTGCCTTCGGGAATTTTTCGCGCCCCTTCCACGTGCCATCTCACATCCATCAGAAAATCTCATGCCTCTTGATGAATTCTCATGCCTATCTGAAAGTTTTTTACACATGGCAATCATCGGAAAAAAATCCAAGAGATGCTTCATGCAGAAGGACTCTTCGGAACATTTTTCTCGATGATTCTCCGATGAGTCGTGCAGCTTCGCATGGCATAATTTTTTTCCACCACTCATCAATGTAATTTTATCCATCCAATGATTAAAAATCAATGCATTAACATGATAATGTCATGAAAAAAAATTCAGATTAAAAAGTGGCATGACAAATGGGTTAGAGTCCTTCACAAGTTAGACTCTTGGTCAGGCACATGGATCAGGCTGACAGAATTTCCAACTTCAACAAATTTCCACGATTAAACCAGAAGGAATTTTAACTTTAAAAAAATTTTTGATGCTCAAAATAAAGTTAGGAATCATCTAAAAATTTATTTCAACATGAAACATAGGATAATCTCGAGGATGAGGCATCACATCTCATGGGATGCGAAAACTATTTCTGCACACAAAAACTGCACCCACGCACAAGAAAAATTCTTGACTCATGGAGAATTGGTTTCCTAGCTCCAAATTTTTAGTACATGCAGAAAATGCTGAACCAACTCAAATCCAAAATTTATTTGAATTAATTTGGCATTAATTAGCCCAATCTGGAATCAATTTTAAACCTGATTTGAAACAAGGAGCTAGTTTTTTGCAACATGTGCTAGCATGTCAATTTTGCAAACATGATCTAATCCAATTAGACCCCTGATCAATACCCTTTGTGTGTGACCCATTGGATTCCACATCTAGCTAGTAATAGGTCTGAGTTCAAGTCAATTTGATTTGATTAGAATTTAATCTAACCGATCTAGATCCAATCGAGCTAACCCGATTTCAGCAATTAGAACTCTTTCTAATTGGTGATTGAATTAAATTCTTTAATTCGATCAAACCCATAAAATAAGATTGATGTCTAGCAACGTATGGTGTCTACCTGGAAGATATGAAATTTTTGATGAAAATACCAAAAATACCCTTCAGTGGAAAGTTATCGTGCAATTTGATCCTGCGATCTTCCTGCACCTCGAATATGACTCTGGATATGGAATGATGTCAAATCCAATATCATACTCATATTTCTCTCAATCTTATATGATGATTCAATTAATAAAATATTAGAAACTCTTTCTAATTTTTATTTTGCTTTGATCAAAGGCTTCCTGAATCATCAATCGATCAGAACAAGTAGGATGCGATTTTCTCTTATCTGGAGTGATCGATTCCATATTGACCTACTCACAACCTTCATATACATTCTACCATATCTAGAACACCCTGTACATGACTAAGTCATGAATGAGTATGAACCAAAAAATATAGATTCATGTATACAAGGTTCTATGGTAGTCTCAGGTCAAAGGATTACATACACAACTCCCACTATAAGAAAACATCTCTTGACAGGTAAGTAAATTTCATAAGATGTTTCTTAAGTCGGATCAATTCAGTGAACTCATTCTCTAATGAGCACCCACTTTCTTATATTAGTGTCTCACACAAGTGGCATATGAGATCTGCCACCCTCTCCATCGAGCATACATAGAAAGTGCTAATCTATCCGGAACATTGATCTCCTACTCAATGCTCCTATGACTAGGAATATTCTAAATCAAAATTTTTAGGATTTTAGGTCTCATAGGTATGATCTCATCATAATTCTAAACCTATTTTTTTGATTTATGGAGTTCATCATAATCATTACTAAAGTAAGATGCAACATATGATGAAAAATGCCTTTTATTATTTAAAGAGTCAATACATAAGTCTGAAAGATTTCAAGGAAAATCCATCAAAATACAAATTTCGATTGGCTTGTAGGGCATATTCCTTTCACCATCCGCAGGCAAACGGCGAAGCCGAGGTGACTAACAGGACTCTGTTGCAAGGAATCAAGGTGAGACTTGAAAAAGCAAAGGAAACTTGGGCAGACGAGCTTTATCATGTATTATGAGCATACTGAACTACCCAAAGATTGCCCACGAGAGAGACCCCCTTTGCCTTAGCCTTCGGAACAGAAGCCATTATCCCGATTGAACTCAAGCTTCCGTCGGTGCAAGTCGTGGCATTTGACGAGCAGCACAACTCACAAGATCTTAAGGCCAACCTCGACTTGTTAGAAGAAAAGTGAGAGACAGCTCAAGTTCGGATGGTAGCCTACAAGCAGAAAACAGTCCGCTACTACAACTCCCGGGTCAAGAGCAAAGCCTTCAGAGCGTGGACTTAGTACTTCGGTGAGCCGCTGTTTCACAACCTCAGAATCAAGGAAAACTTGCCCCAAATTGAGAAGGCCCATATGAAGTTAGGAAGGTAATCCAGCTCAGAACATACTATCTAAAAGAGCTCGGAGGAGCGGACCTTCCGCGATCATGGAATTCAAAAAATTTATGAATGTATTATCGATAACTTTGCCTTAAATAAAAGTTTCATATTCGCATATCTTTTCTTTTGGCATGAACTTATAACAACAGGGAATAGCTCTTTCAGATAATCGAAACTAAGCGTGTCAGGAACAAGAGAAGAATCTCATCCCGACACAAATGAAGGCCCGATTATTAAGAGATCGGATGGGGAGAGAGGCCTTCGTAGTGGTCCTTATGTGCCCCCACAGCCACGTTAGGAACAGGAGGAGAATCTTATCCTAATATGAGCAAAGTCGAAGACCCGATTATTAAAAGACCGGATTGGAGGAGAGACCCTCACAATGGCCCTTATACGCCCCCACAGTCATGTTAGGAACAGGAGGAGAACCTCATCCTAACATGAGCAAAGTTGAAGACCCGATTATTAAGAGATCGGATGGGAGGAAAGGCCCTCGCAACGGCCCTTATACACCCCAACATCCATGTTAGGAATAGGAGGAGAATATTGGAGCATGATCCCAGCTTCTCCCACGGACCTTTGGTGTAACAGAACTAGCAACGAATAAATCTGGAGACTTCTGGACATGATCCAAGGCCCTTGATGAAATCAGCCTGGTTGCTATCTTTTTCGTCAGCCTTTCATTCCAGATGAAGAACACCTTTGAAACCACCTCTAAAAAATTCAAGATCTAGTACCCAACTAGATTAGACCTGGATTGAGGTTCTTCAATTTGTAGATCTCAAATCGGGGCATTCTAGATGGAAAAGAAGATAGATGGAGACAGACCTCGCAGATCTGTCCTGCTGCAGCCTTTTTATAGATCTGTTGATGGAGATCCCACCCGTGCCTCAAATGACCTCAGATCAACTCCAGATCTGAGAGGGACTTGTACCAACCTCTTCTCAAGAGATTCCAAGTCCTGAACCTAGTGTTTGGGTGCCTGCAAGAGAAGGGAGAGAAGAAATGGCTGGCGGCTGCAAGGGGGAAGGGGCTAGCGCCTCCCTTCCTTTCTTTCCTTTTATGGACTGGCGGCAAGAAACCCTAGGGTTTCTTGCTCTTGGTGCATGGAAGATTGCTGGAGAGAGAGGGAGAAGAGAGAGAGAGAGATTTGGAAGAAAGAGTCATCTATTACTTGACTTAATCAAACCTATACAAGTACATGTATATATAAACACCGGGTCAAGTGACCCAAACCCAAAACTCTCTTGACCAACTCTATGGGAGATTAGGTTAACCCAAGCCTATGTACACCCATGACTCAACCTAATCTCACCTCTCCTGGGCTCAGACCTGGTCCATAAAGAGTTGGTCCCTTGAGGTCCATATAACCTAGACCTCAAGTACCCGAAAGGCCCACAGCCTTTCAACCTAGGGCCCAACTAGCCCTAGAGCCTCTATGAAGCCCTCATGAATGATGGACCTTGGCCTTAGCCTTGATTTTCTGGGCCTTGGGCACACCACTTGGATCATAACAATCTTTACCTTGGTGTCCCAAGGCCTCAACCAGCTCCACTCTGTCCTTGCGACTGTAGACCCATTTGCAACCAATGGGCCTCTTCTCCTGTGGCAACTGCACCAATCGCCACGTCTGGTCTTGGTGGAGAGACTGCATCTCCTCGGACATCGTCTGGACCCACTGCTCTCTGTCCTGGCTCTCAATAACCTCTTGATACATATATGGGTCTCCATTCACTGTCATCAGGGCATATGACAGCGTCTCCTCGAAGCCATATCGGTCCGGTTGCCTGATGGTCCTCTTGGGCTTGTGTAGGGCAACACTGATATCAGTCCTCGGTCCAGCTCGCTCCTGTTGGACCTCTCCACCTCAATCATCCATCCGAGTCCTCTCAACCTGTGGAGACACCTTAGGTAGGTTCTCCACCTGAATGTCATGTCCTCCCGTAGTACCTGCAAGAGGCAAAATCAAAGAGGTAAGCTGTCCAGCAACACCCTGCTGGACCTCCTCCTGCTCCTGCTACTCCTCCATGCCTGCTCGCCTCCATAGGACTGACTCCTCATCAAAAGTTACATCCTGACTAATGATGACCTTCTTTTCCAAGGGATCCCACAGCCTGTATCTCTTGACTTCTCGCGGATAGCCTAGAAACACCGCCTTAAGTGATCTGGTATCTAGCTTGCTCCACTCACCAGCTCCAATGTGCACATAGGCCGTGCACCCAAATACCCGTAGATGGCCCAGCCCAACTGTCCTCCCAGACCACACCTCCTCTGGAAGCCTGCCATCCAACCTGGTGTGAGGTGACCGATTGACCAAGTAACCCGCTGCGTCAACTGTGTCAACCCAGAACTCCTTTGAAAGCCCTGCCTGCAGCCTCATGCATCGTGCCTTTTCCAAAAGTGTTCTGTTCATCCTCTCGGCCACCCCATTCTGCTGTGGAGTTTCTCTAACTAAGAAGTGTCTCCTGATCTCACACTCCTCACAGTAGTCCTGGAACTCTCTGCTGGTGGACTCCCCGCCATTGTCTGACCTCAGACACTTCACACTCCTCCCCTGCTCCTTCTCCACCTCAGCTCTCCAGATCTTGAACTTGGTGAAGACCTCTGACTTCTCTCTCATGAAGTAAATCCAGAGTTTTCTTGAGAAATCATCAATCAGGGTCATGAAGTATCTGGCCCCATTCCTAGCTGAAACTGGGGCTGGTCCCCATACATCCGTGTGTACTAACTCTAGAGGGGCTGCACTGTGGGCTGTACTGATGTTCAACTGAACTCTCCTCTGCTTTCCCATCTGGTAAGGCTCACAGATCTCCCCTGTAGAACCATCCTCCATATCAGAGATGAGTCCTCTCCTGCTCAACTCCCTCAGCCCCCTGTCACCCATGTGGCCTAGGCGGTAATGCCACATCTTGTAAGCCCCCTGCTGGTGCTGTGCTGCAGCTGCTGCATCAGACTCTCCGGTCACCACAGATCCCTCCATGCGATAGAGGTTATTGTCCAACCTCCTGCCTCTCATCACCACCATAGCTCCATTGGAGATGTTAAGTACTCCGCTTCTAGCCCTACTGCTGAAGCTGTATCCACTGCGCTCCAAGTAGCCTAGTGACACCAGATTCTTTTCCAGCTCCGGGACGTGCTTTACATTTGTCAATATCCTCACAATCCCATCAAACATCCTCACCCTGACTGTCCCTATCCCAGCCACCTTGCAAGGATGATTGTCACCTAGAGTCACTGATCCCTCATCTATCTTGGTGTATGTCGCAAACCAAGACCTGTGTGGTGTGTAGTGATGTGAGCACGCAGAGTCTAGTATCCACTCCTCTGTGTAATGCCTGTGACCATCTGATACCATAAATAGATCATCCTCCACCTGCTGCCCAGCAACTGCACTCACTGATTCTGAGCCACTTCTTTCTCCCTTCTTGCTCTTCCATAGTGGACATTCTCGCTTGAAGTGCCCGAACTCTTTGCACTTGAAGCATTTCACCTCTTTCTTTCCCTTCCTGGACTTGGACTGCCCCATGGACTTGCTTCTGCCTCTGCCTCTACCTGTCCTCTCCCCTACTACCAAACCCTCCTGGGGAGCCCGATCTCTGGTTAACTTTTCCCTCTGCTCATTCGACCTCAGCACCGAGACCATGTCCTCATACTCCAGAGTCTCCTTGCCGTAGAGCAGTGTAGTCACCAAAGAATCATATGATCCGGACAGCGAACATAGAAGCAATAGAGACTTGTCCTCCTCATCCAGCTTCACCCCGATATTCACCAACTCCGTGCACAACTGGTCAAACCTCTGAATGTGGCGAATCACATCAGATCCCTCCTGCATCCGAAGACTGTACAACCTCTTCTTCAGCATCAGCTTGTTGCACATATTCTTCCCCATGTACATGGTGTGCAACTTCGACCAAAGGCCCTTCGGAGTCTTTTCTTCCAGCATCGAATACAATGCCGCATCTGCCAAACATCCTCTGATCACCGAGCATGCTTTCTTCTCCAACGATGCCCACTGTCTATCTGTCATTCCCTCAAGCTTCTCATCCAAAGCCTGATCCAGATCTACTTGCACCAAAAGATCCTCCACCCAGATTTTCCACATGAAAAAATTTCGCTTGCCATCAAACTTCTCGAAATTGACCTTCATATTGCTGCCCATGACTGGATCCAAGCCAAACAAGTAATATAAAATCAAGAAGTGTAGAATATACCTTGATGGTACCTTGCTGAAAATTTTCAGCACTTGGGATCTTCAACTTCTCGCACTTGGAACAACTTCCTCATCACCGTGGCTCTGATACCAACTATTGGAGCACGATCTCGGATCCTCCCACGGACCTTTGGTACAGTAGAACCAGCAACGAATAAATTTGGAGACTTCTGGACACGATCCAAGGCCCTTGATGAAATCAGCCTGGTTGCTGTCTTCTTCGTCAGCCTTTCGTTCCAGATGAAGAACACCTTTGAAACCACTTCTAAAAAATCCAAGATCTGATACCCAACCAGATCAGACCTGGACCGAGGTCCTCTAATTTGTAGATCTCAAATCAGGATATTTTAGATAGGGAAGAAAATAGATGGAGACAGACCTCGTAGATCTATCCTACTGCAGCCTTTTTGTAGATCTGTTGATGGAGATCTCACCCGTGCCTCAAACGACCTCAGATCAACTCCAGATTTGAGAGGAACTTGTACCAATCTCTTCTCAAGATATTTCAGATCCTGAACCTAGTATTTGGGCACCTACAAGAGAGGGGAGAGAAGAAATGGCTGGCGCCTGCAAGGGGGAAGGGGCTAGCGCCTCCCTTCCTTTCTTTCCTTTTATGGACTGGCGGCAAGAAACCCTAGGGTTTCTTGCTCCTGGTGCATGAATGATTGCTGGAGAGAGAGAGAGAAGAGAGAAAGAGACTTGGGAGAAAGAGTCGTCTATTACTTGGCTTAATCAAACCTATACAAGTACATGTATATATAAACACCGGGTCAAGTGACCCAAACCCAAAACTCCCTTGACCAACTCTATGGGAGATTAGGTTAACCCAAGCCCATGTACACCCATGACTCGACCTAATCTCACCTCTCCTGGGCCCAGACCTGACCCATAAAGAGTTGGTCTTTTGAGGCCCACATAACCTAGACCTCAAGTACCCGAAAGGCCCACAGCCTTTCAACCTAGGGCCCAACTAGCCCTAGAGCCTCCATGAAGCCCTCATGAATGATGGACCTTTGCCTTAGCCTTGGTCCCTTGGGCCTTGGGCACACCACTTGGATCATAACAGAGAACCTCATCCTAACATGAGCAAAATCGAAGATCTGGTTATTAAGAGACCGGATGGGGGGAGAGGCCCTCGCAACGGTCCTTATGCACCTCCACAGTCATGTTAGGAATAGGAGAAGAATCTCATCCTAATATGAGCAAAGTCGAAGATCCGATTATTAAGAGATCGGATGGGGGGAGAGGCCCTCGCAACAGCCCTTATGCGCCCCACAGCCATGTTAGGAACAGGAGGAGAACCTCATCCTAACATGAGCAAAGTCAAAGACCTGGTTATTAAGAGACCAGATGGGGGGAGAGGCCCTCGCAGTGGCCCTTATGTGCCCCCACAGTCATGTTAGGAACAGGAGGAGAACCTCGTCCTAACATGAGCAAAGTCTAAGATCTGATTATTAAGAGGTCGGATGGGGGGAGAGACTCTCGCAACGGCCCTTATATGCCCCCACAGCCCTGTTAGGAATAGGAGAAAAATCTCATCCTAACATGAGCTG
This sequence comes from Elaeis guineensis, assembly GCF_000442705.2. Lineage (NCBI taxonomy): Eukaryota > Viridiplantae > Streptophyta > Magnoliopsida > Arecales > Arecaceae > Elaeis > Elaeis guineensis. The sequence continues at coordinate 42,816,961 of NC_026001.2, read as the reverse complement.
AAATTGACTGTGTTGAAAACAGGAGGAGAATCTCGTCCTGACACAAACGAAGACTTGATCGTTTAAGATCGGATGAGAGGAAAAGCCTCCTCGACGGCTCTTCTACACACCTACAACCCCATTAGGAGCAAAGAAAAAACCATCACCCAAACATAAAAAAAAAAAGAAGAGAAAAAGGGAAAGCGATGAGCTACGCTAAAGATAAGGAAAAAACAAACTACATCTAAGATACAAGGGACCTCATCTCAATGAGTAAGAAAACTCTTGTCAAAAATCCTCAGTCTCTAAGAAAAAACCCAGCACTAGCAGGAGAAAATAGACTTTCTCAAAATAATGAAAAGTTCAAGCCCCAAGTTCGAACACCGAGAGAAAGCGTCAAATTCGAATAGCCTCGAAAAGATCATTGGTCATGATCCAAAAGGACGAATCAATACGGCGATGATCAGGAATCTTCAAACAATGTTGACATCGAATAAGACAAAAGATAAGAGAAGCTCAATAAACGACAACTCAGAGCAAGAATAGACAAGGTAATGAGAAAATTCCTTTTCATTTCATTAGTAAAGAGAGCATTACAAAAGCTTTTGAAGGCCAAAAAAAAAATAGCAAGAAAAGAAAAGAATACATGGAACAAAAGGTAAAAGAAGCTCTAAGGAAGCTCGGCTTCTTCTGACTTCGAACTCTCGGTTCCAGCCATTATCAGGAATTGCTTTAAGCTCTCAACTTTCTCTTCTAGTTCCTTCTTTCCTAACAGCATCTCTCGATATATTTGGTGAAACCATCGGCTTTCACCCTCTGATTCTCGAAGCCTCTTCCTCAGAACTTCAGACTTCGCTTCTGCATCCTTGACCGCTTACTGCTCAAAGGCCAGCTGAATTTTCAGTCGCTGTAGTTCGGCCTTCTCCTTCCTAAGGGCTACGGATAGTTCTTTCATGGTCCCCCTCAAGGATCGAAGTTCGTCGGAGCCTTGAACTGAAACGGCCTGGGCTCTTTCGGACAACTGCTTCTGAAGGTAAGCAACCTCGTCGGTCACCATCTTGAGCCTCCTTCTGTAGTTGTCTATTTGCCCGCACCAGCCGACTCAAAAAGTGTTGTAATTCATCTTGGCATCCTATAACTATTTCTAGAGGTTAGAGAATTTCTTCGACCAGTCCCAGCCGTAGCCAGCCTGAGTTGGAAGCCAGGACGATCTCCCTTCCAATTGATCGATCTTCTCCCGTGCGGCTGCCAACTCAACCTTGAGGGAGCTGATCTTGGAGGCCTGAGTCCAGGATCGGTCGCTGGCGTATTTCTGAAGTTCCTCAAGCTCCTTCACGAAGTTGGCCTTCTTCTGGTTGTAGTCCATGAAGTCCTTTTTGTGGAGGTTTCGAAGGCGAGTAACCTCCACGGTGGCTTCCGAATGGCTCTTTCTCAGTCTGTGAAGTTCGTCGTCCATCTTCTTTGATTTTTTCGTTAGGTGACGAACTTTCCTTCTCAGATCCTGAATCATCAACTTCAAAGGAATCCCCTATGGTAAGAAAAGAGCTTCGGCAGGGCACTATTGTCGGAAAACAAGAGCGTCACAATGCAAATCATTGCAAAAAAAAGAAGAAAAAGAAGTAGAAGAAGAAAAAGGAGCTCTCTGTAAAGAGAAATCTGATTTCATTGATTGAATAATTCTTAAGTACAAGAGAAAGAGAAAAAAAAAAGTTGTAACAAAGGAAAAGTACAAAATTAGAGGTTTCGAACCTCTGGAGCAGAAGTGGAGGAGCTCAACGCCCCTGAAAGATCGGTCACGACAGCTGCGGTAGTTGAAGAGATCCCGACTGGAGGGAGACCGGCAGCAGCTTCGGAAGGTTCAGCTTCATCGTCAGATGCTTCATCCAGGAAGCTGAGGTCGAGTTTGGAAAACTTTCCGACCACCTTCTCCTGGTAGAACTTGAAGCCTTTGATAAAGGCGGCCTGGCCGAACTTGATATTTAGA
>NC_026001.2:42732978-42814898 GCF_000442705.2 Elaeis guineensis | reverse complement strand
TTAGGCAACTGAAGTATCTCTCCCAATATCCTAGAATCCAAACAGATGTCAATCCCCTTTACAGTTGAAGTCACAGACCCGTTTCCATAATTTAGGTTCTGTAGAACTCTCTGACTAGATCAACATAGGTGACTTCCTTAAGAGAGCAATAAAGTTCCCATCCTTGATTTTTGATCTTGGTAGCAAAAGTAAAGCCTTCTTTCTCAAAGAACCGAAAATCTATATTTTTCCCGGTTTCTACTTTTCTATCAGAAAGAAGATTACACTGGGGCTTATGGAGGATTGAGAGGGACCTTGAGCAGGTACTGAAACTGGATTGGGAACAGTGGAAGACTGAGCATGCCTTTTCTTTCGGACAATTTCCTCAGACTCTCGGATTGATTTCCTCCTTTGGGAAAGTTTCATCTTGGAGCCATATCCAATAAAGTAGCAGACAAGAAGACTTGAATTCAGTGGAGGAGGGATCACAAAAGAGTAAAGAAGAATTTTGGTGGAGAAAAGAAGTGGATTTTGAATGAACGGTGAAGTTCTAGGGCACGTTCCACCGCGCCTATCACTGCGAGAAAGCACAGAAAAGTTCTTTTCAAGGAGGCAATTTTTGGTGGAGAGAAGGAGGGAGAATTGCCTCAGAATTGATCCTTGGATTTGGAGCAAAAAGAGTTGGAGAGGATGGCTTTCGGAAGGAAGACGACGAGAAGATGAGTCGTCTCATAAACAGGGTTTCCCGTTTTAAAAACAATGAACCTGATGGAAGTTGGTGGGATTTACAAGTTTGCCATTGAGTCGACTCATGGGGGTCGACTCATGAAGTTCAGAAAATCAAAAAAAATACAAATAAATTCCAAAAAAATTCAAAATTTTGGGAGAAGGAATTTTGCTCAATGATAAGTTTTTAGAGTGATAAAACTGAGCTTTTGGAACCAGGATAGTTGTTGGAAATTGAGCTCTAAGAATATTTGATAATAATTAAGAGAAGTTTAGGCAAATGGATCTAGAATTCCTAGATTTCTCCTAATTTCACAGAATCTATCCTCACTAAGGGTCTTTGTAAAGATATCAGCTAATTGATTTTCAGTGCTAATATATTAAAGAATTATATTTTTATTTTGAACATGTTCTCTTATGAAATGATGTCTTATTTCAATATGTTTAGATCTTGAGTGTTGTATTGGATTTTTAGATAGATTTATGGCACTTGTATTGTCACATTTTTATTGGAGTTTCATTAAGTTTGATTCCAAAATCTTCGAGTTGTTGCTTAATCCACAAGATTTGAGCACAACAACTTCCGGCTGCAATGTATTCGGCCTCAGCCATAGACAGTGCCACCGAATTTTGTTTCTTGCTAAACCATGAGATTAGGTTAACTCCAAAAAATTGGCAAGTTTTACTTGTGCTTTTTCTATCTAATTTACATCCAGCAAAATCAGCATCAGAATATCCTAACAAATTAATTTGTGAGTCCTTAGAGTACCATAACCCTATAGTTTGTGTACCATTTAAGTATCTAAGGATTCTTTTAACAGCATTCAAATGAGATTCCTTAGGATTAGATTGATATCTTGCACATAAGCAAACACTAAACATGATATCAGGCCTACTTGCAGTTAGATATAATAATGAGCCAATCATACCTCTGTAGTATTTTAAGTCTACGCTTTTACCTTCATCATCTTTGTCAAGCTTACTTGAGGGACTCATTGGTGTGCCAATAGGTTTGCAGTTCTCCATTCCAAATCTTTTGAGTAGTTCCTTGGTGTACTTGCTTTGGGTGATGGAGATTCCCTCTTTTGATTGTTTGATTTGAAGTCCGAGAAAGAAAGTGAGTTCTCCCATCATGCTCATCTCGAACTCTCCCTGCATAAGCTTAGCAAAGTCTTGACAAAGGGATTCATTAGTAGACCCAAAAATTATGTCATCAACATAAATTTGTATAATTAGCATATCATTTTGGTTTCTTCTAATAAATAGGATTGTGTCTACATTGCCTCTTGAGAAACCATTATTTAGTAAAAATTTGCTTAGCCTTTCATACCATGCTCTAGATGCTTGTTTTAGACCATATAAAGCTTTATTTAATCTAAAGACATGATTGGGAAAAGCATGATTTTCAAATCCTGGGGGTTGTTCTACATATACTTCTTCAAAAATATATCTATTTAAAAATGCACTTTTAACATCCATTTGAAATAGTTTGAATTTCATAAAGCAAGCATAAGCAAGTAGAAGTCTAATGGCTTCTAATCTAGCAACAGGTGCAAAGGTTTCATCAAAATCAATTCCTTCTTCTTGATTATATCCCTTAGCAACCAGTCTTGCTTTATTTCTAATTACATTTCCATGCTCATCTAACTTGTTTCTAAAGACCCATTTTGTGCCAATTATTGAATAATCTTTAGGTCTTTTCACTAAGGTCCAAACATTATTTCTTTCAAATTGACTGAGTTCTTCTTGCATAGCATTAATCCAGTTATGATCATTTTCAGTTTCTTCAAAAGTTTTAGGTTCAAGTTGAGATACAAAAGCACAATGATTAAGTACATCTCTAAGTGAAGAACGTGTTTTTACCCCATGCATAGGATCACCGATAATTAATTCCTTAGGGTGGTTGTGAACATACCTCCATTCCTTGGGTAAGTCATTTGTACCTTGAGGTTGTTCTTGAATTTCTTCACCTTTCTCATTTTGTTCATCTTCTTGATCCTTGTCTTCTGGAGTTGCTGAATCTTTCAGAGTGATCTCCTTCATATCTTCTATTAGTGGATCTGCATCATCAACACCCTCATTCTTCCTTGAAGGAGGATCGTTAGATTCATCAAAGACAACATGTATGGACTCCTCAACTACTAAGGTTCTTTTGTTGAACACTCTAAATGCTTTACTAGTGGAGGAGTAACCTAGAAGGATTGCTTCATCTGATTTTGCATCAAATTTACCAAGTTTTTCTTTGCCATTATTTAATACAAAACATCGGCAACCAAAAACATGAAAATAGGCAATATTTGATTTTCTTCCTTTCCAAAGTTCATAGGGGGTTTTCTTTAAAAATTGTCTTATTAAAGCATGATTTAAAATGTAACAAGCTGTGTTAATAGCTTCCGCCCAAAAATATTTTAGAAGGTTGCTTTCACAGAGCATGGTACGGGCCATTTCTTCTAAGGTTCTATTTTTCCTTTCAACTACCCCATTCTGTTGGGGTGTCCTAGGAGCAGAGAAGTTGTGGCCAATTCCATTTTCATCACAAAAATTTTCAAAGTCATGATTTTCAAATTCTGTTCCATGATCACTTCTAATATTTTGAATTGAAAACCCTTTTTCATTAGTGACTTTTCGATGAAATTTCGTGAAAATTTGAAAAGTTTCATTTTTGTGAGCTAAAAAGAAAACCCAAGTAAAACGAGAGTAATCATCAATTATTACAAATCCATATCGTTTTCCTCCTAGACTAGTGGTTTTAGTTGGTCCAAATAAATCCATATGTAAGAGCTCTAAAGGTCTAGAAGTTGAAATAGTATTTTTGGATTTAAATGATACTCTAGTTTGTTTACCTAATTGGCATGCATCACAAATTCTATCCTTTTCAAAATTCAATTTTGGCAAACCGAGAACTAAATCCTTTTTGATTAATTTTGAAAGAGAATGCATGCTAATATGTGCAAGTCTACGATGCCACAGCCAACTAGTCTCATTTATTTTAGCATTTAAGGAAACTAGGCATTGCATGTCTAATTTAGTTAAATCATTCAAGTCTACCATATAAACATTGCCATGCCTATGTCCTATAAATTTAATGCCATCGTTAATAGGACTCGTCACAATGCATATAGTTGATTCAAAACTTACTTTATACCCTTTATCACAGAATTGACTAATGCTGAGTAAGTTATGCTTTAAACCTTTAACAAGTAAAACATTCTCAATGTATTTGGAGGGAGTGATACCAATGTTACCTATCCCGATGATCTTTCCTTTGCCATTATCTCCAAAGGTGACCATCCCTCCATCCTTAGCATCAAGCGTGATGAATTGTGATTCATCACCAGTCATGTGTCTCGAGCATCCGCTGTCAAGATACCATTTTCTGTTTCCTTCTTGGGATGCTAGACACACCTGCAAGCACAGATTAAGTTTCTGTCTTAGGTACCCAAGCTTTCTTGGGTCCTTTCAGGTTAGTCAGAATGGTTCCTTTTGGAACCCATATTTTCTTTGTGTTTGCATATTTGTTAATAAGACATGTGTATGATTTATGTCCTATTCTTCCACATTTAAAACAAGTAATATTTGTAGGCTTTTTGCTTGAATAATTTGCATAAATATCCTTCAAAAATTTTTGTTTCTTCAGGGGTTTATAACCAAGTCCAGCCTTATCATATATAGCTTTCTGATTATCAAAGATCATATTTAGCTTGTTTGAACTTAAGGTGAACTTATCTACTATAGATTTCAGCCTGTTAATTTCATCCTTAAAGTTTTGATTTTCTTGAATCAATATGAATTTTTCAATTGAAAGAATTTCAGCTTGTTTCACTAAGGACTGATTTTCCAATTTTAGCTCTTTGTTTTTCTTCCCTAGTTTCTTTAATTCATCAATTGAATCATAGAAAGCTTCATGCAATTCTTCAAAAGTAAATTCACTAGTGGATTCAGAAGTTACCTCATTTTCATGTGCCATCAGGCACAGATTGGCTTGTTCGGTTGAGGTTTCCTCGTCGGAGCTTGAGTCATCACTCGCACTCCAGGTCGCCATCATTGCCTTCTTTTTGAATTTCTTTGGACCTTTCTTCAATTGAGGACATTCGGATCTGAAATATCCTGGCTTCTTGCACTCGTAGCATATAGGGGTTTGATCTTTCTCCTTTTCTATGCTTTGATCCCCTTTTGTAAATTTCTTTCTCATCTCCTGTTTCCTTTTTCTTAGAAACTTCTTGAATTTTTGGGTGATGAGAGCCATCTCCTCATCCTGATCTTCATCTTCAGAGTCATCTGTTTCATAATCAGGTGAAGTTGTGGATTTGAGGGCAATGGTTCTTTTCTTTTTGATTTCATCCTCTTGATGTTGCATCATGCTAAGTTCATGAGTCATCAAAGATCCAAGAAGCTCTTCTAGAGGTAGAGTGTTCAAGTCCTTTGCTTCTTGGATGGCAGTCACCTTGGCTTCCCAAGTTCTTGGCAGTGACCTGAGAATCTTCCTTACAAGTTCACTGTTAGTATAAGATTTGCCAAGACTCTTTAAACCATTGATTATATCAGTAAAACGAGTAAACATAGCAGTTATGGACTCATCATGCTCTATTTTGAACAATTCATATTTATGTACAAGCATGTTTATTTTAGACTCTTTTACTTGATTTGTTCCCTCATGGGTGACTTCTAACCTATTCCATATTTCTTTAGCAGATGCACAAGTAGAAATGCGATTAAATTCACTAGCATCTAGTGCACAATAAAGAACATTCATAGCTTTGGCATTTAATTGTGCCAATTTCTTGTCAACCTCATCCCATTCTTTCTCGAATTTGGTTGACTCCTCACCATCTATAATCTTGGTGGGTGTGTGAGGACCATTCACTATGATACTCCACATATCATAGTCGAGTGCTTGTATGAAAATCTTTATCCGAGCTTTCCAATAGGTGTAATTAGACCCATTGAAAAGTGGAGGTCGGTTTGTTGATTGCCCCTCAGCTAGAGAAGTTCCAACAAGGGTTGCCATAGATCTTTGGCTCTTTGATTGTTAGATCAAAGAAGGGCTAGAGCACTGGCTCTGATACCACTTGTTGCCCAGCTATGCAACCCAAGAGGGGGGGTGAATTGGGTTTCTAAAAATTTTAAGCCCAACAAATAACTTATGAAGAACAAAACAATGGCTTTAAATCAATATTAATTACCTAAAGTAGTATTGCAAGGATATAATAAAGAAATAAGATAAAGCGATAAAGCACACCATAAACACAAGGATTTATAGTGGTTCGGTGCTAACCTTGCACCTACATCCACTCCCCAAGATCCCACTTGGGAATTTCAATCCACTATCCTTTGTATTCAACCCGAATACAAAACGTCGGAAACTCCGACACTAGCTATCCCAAGCTAGAATACAAGACGTCGGAAACTCCGACCCTAGCTATCCCAAGCTAGAACACTTGTTTTCCGGGTACAAGCAAACCCAAAATACTCCGATTTCAGGTTCGGATCAACCTTTCCTTGTTTTGGAAATCCTCCAAAAATAAGAGCAAAAACTCACAAAGAGTAAGAATATTTAGAGCACAGATGAATACAATAACAGCTCCTTAAATGAGCAAATATAACAATAAAAGCTTTACTCAAATGAAGAACCCCTTTTTCAGATTTTCTCAAGATGAATGAATGGTTGAACGCTTGAGAAGAGGTTGATTGTTGATTGAAGATCTCTTGAAAGCTTTGAACGATCTCTAGATCAAGGTTGAAACGATAGGCGTGAAGAATTCTCTCCTTGAAAGATCTTCCTTTTCTCTTTCACAATCTCTCTGGTATATTGTGGATCCTCTCTCTTTTTCTCTATGGATATTTCGTTGATCTCAGGCTTTTTCTTGTAAATTTCGGATCCTCTCTTCTGTTCTTCTCTTTTTTTCTCCTTTTCTCTTCTTATTTGATTTCATATTTGATCCGCTATTTAATCTGCAATTTCTTTCATCAAATTAAGCATTTTGTGGCATTAGAAGCAAGAGAAAATAATTTAGGCAGATAAAGACCCGTTAGAGGATTTTTAGGAAGCATAAATGGCAATTAAAACGGGCAAAAAAATAGCCGTTGCTGACATTTCCTGTCGCAGGGGTCGACTCATGAGTCGACTCATGCTTCAGGGGTCGACTCATGAGTCGACCTCTATTGCAAAAACCAGAGAATGCTTTTCTGGAATTTCTTGGCTCAAATTAGCAGGGGTCGACTCATGAGTCGACTCATGCCTTGTGGGTCGACTCATGAGTCGACTCACAGGTCGTGCCAAGCCAGAAAACTAGCGTGCCAAGGAGAATTTTTGCGTGCCAATCAGCTCACAGTGCCATGAGTTGACTCATGAGTCGACTCATGCACTTCAAACCTTCATAACTTCAAAAATATAAGTCCAAACACAATGAAATTTTCACCAATAGATTTTAAATCATTTGTTCTACCAAATGGTACTATCAAATCAGGATTTTAGTGAAATTATAATTTTGCCCTTGAAGAGCATAAGGACTTTTTCATTTTAAAATATTGTATCCCTTCAATCTGCTTTGTAATCATCAAAATCAATCTAGGAGCAACAAAGACGCTCTCTGTTCAGCAGTCGGACGTGCTGGCATAGCAGGTGGATCCTGGTCCAAGAAGTTAATTTTTTGAAACCCAGAATAATTCTGTAGTTCCTCAACCAGTCTTTAAAATTTGATCCAATCAGTCTATGAGTGTCTAGAATTTTGGTCAGGGGGTTTCAGGCAGACATGTTTCCTGTAGAGAGTCAAAAGTTTCTAGTTAGATTTTGTAATCAGACTCAACCAATTTGTTTAGAGTTTTTATTTTTAAATAAATTAGGCCCCCACTATTTTCTCAGATCCCTACACTCCCTTGGTAGAGATATGAAAATCTCCATGATTAGTGATTTCTAGTGGGTGGTGCAGTCTCACCGACTGGCTCATCACCTCACCTAACAGTTATTGGTGATGGGTCAATCGATGAGTGGACAACTCTTGTCCAATGATTTTCTAATCATGGTGCACCTAAAACTTGGTCTCTAATTTATGAAGCTCACCATATCCGGGATATTGCTCCAATCTTTAGTTAAGCCAAACCCACCATTTGCACGAACTAGATTCCTGATTGGGTCCCTCACCGTATCCAAAATATTAAGCCCAACCCATCCTCTAATCCGTAGCATCCAATGCCTAATAGACATGGTTGCATCTTTCTGGTGTAACTGAGCCACTGTAACCAGCCAAGAACAATCAACCCCGGGAAGGGCCCGCACATCCACAATGGTGGAAGACCTAGACTTAATATTTTCTTAGAAAGATTTGATTTAGGTCTCTTTAAATCTGACTTGACATAGTCATAACAATTATGACTAATCTAGTGGCATGGGTCAGCTCGAATTGTTAGCCACCTCAAATCAGAATTGGGTTGACACATATGGCCAGATAAGTAAGATCGATGGGAGGGATATGCAATTAACTTGACAAGAACGTATTCGAATCGAGTAGCTCCAATTAAAAACCAGTCGGTCGCATCTGCCCAACTTATCTTAGACATCAAATTATCAAATCAGAACTAATTGAGTTAGTCTACAATTCAGGCTCTAACCACTGAACCAAATTAGGTCTTAACTTGATTGAGTCATATCTAAATGTGATTCGACCTTGACCCAGACTTAATTCTATTAGGCTGGTCAATTATTAGCTTTCATGATCCCACCTAACCAACTCTTGATTCGATTTGATCAACCGCTAGATCTAATTGAGCTACCCAAGCCCGAACCCAATCTTATAAAAATATCTTAGATCTGAAATTCTCAATTTTAGACCTAACTTAATTTCATAAGCTCAATACATTAATTAAGTTTGGGTTTATAAATAAAGCATGTAAAATAAATCCTAGGGTTTCAAGATCTAGGGTTTTACAGAAAAGTAAGTTTTGATTTTTGATTAAGGATGAACGCACGGCACCCCTACATGTCATATGAACACTCCATTGAATGGAAAGAGAGGGTCTTAAAATCCTACTTTATTCTTATGATCGAACGGCCATGAGAAAAATCTTAATCAGAAATATAAATTTAACTACAAAACTAGTTAGATCTAAATTAACATATCACATATACAATTTAAGATCTAACTAATACATGCTTTGCATACATCTCATGTATCAAAAATCAGTCTAATTAACATGCTTTTAGATCTGATACATCACATGTAATATCTAAAAAATAAAATTTAAATTGAATTATTCAAAATAAAAACTATTCTAGACAAGTTACTAGAATAATTCTATAACTAGTCTAGGCATGCAATAGATCAATTTTATGAAATAATTAAAATTTTATTTTCTATTTTTTGATCTAATTATAACAATTATAATATAAAAAAAATAAAAAAAAAATTATATTTAATTTATATTTTAATCTCATTAAAATATAAAATTTAAGACTATTCATGGATTCAATTAATCCTAGTCTAGTTATGCATCTCATGCATGTTAGATCTTCTTAGATTTAATTTTAAATATTTTGATTTTAGATCCTATCATATCTGATGTGATATCTGAAATTATTTAATATTAGATAAATTAAAATTAAAATTAGATCTAAAATAGATCTGAAATAGAGCCAACAACCTGGCTCTGATACCACTTGAAGGATAAACCATCTTTTTCCTGTGTAGGATCTTTCAGATTTCATCAAATCTGAGATGAAATTAATTAAAAAATTTTATCCTATGCTATTTTATATCTAATATTTATTAGATTTAATTTTATTATCTGATATTTAAAATCTAAAATTAAATCTAAAAGTATGAGAAATATAAACATACCTTAAGGATAATCTAATTACCCTGTAGATGATCGCAGCACTGCCTGAGGTTCTGATATAGCCATGCAAGTGCCTGACCTCTACCAGTATCCACTTAGGTAGGATCTAGAATGTCTTCTCCTCATGATTCTATGCTCCAAAAATTAGATTAATATCTAATTTGAAAGTACTTCAGAACTCCTTCTGAAGTTGGAGCAGCAGTCTGTCGAAGATGTCCTGCAGCCTTCTGTTCCAGGCGTCACCATGCCTTCTACCTTTGCCAGATGAATGTCCAACTTCTTGGATGTGAAGAGGGGAGAAAGAAGAGCAGAGAGGACATAGAGAAGAGGGAAGGTGGTGGCAGCTAATGGATTTTTTGTATAAAATAAGTTCTATCTTGAAACCCTAGGTGCAGCAGGGTTTATATAGACCCTGTATGCTGCGCAGTGCCACATCATTCGACCAATCAAAAAATTCCAATAAATTTTGGAAAAATTTTGATTGGTGGAGTGATATCATCTGATCACATCAGATAAGAATCTTCATACTCTCTCCTATGTTGGCACCAACAATGGATAAGCACAAATAAGGTGGCGCCAAAGAGTCCAAGTTTATCAGGACTCTTTGGTTCTTATCCATTTGGGGCGCCCACTTAAATCCAATTGAGCTCACACCATAATCTGATTATGGTGTCCAATTTGAAGTGGTTTGAATATGTGGACACTCCATAAAAATCCTTCAATGAATCCTCTTCAGTTTAAGACCCATATGTCAACTTTTGACAGATATCCTAAAATAAAATTGACAGGTGCTAGAAATTAGCAGGTGTTGTCTTAAATTCATCTTATGAATTAAGACAAGCCTTTTCTGAGCTAGACAAGCTTTAATTAAACTGAGAGAAACCTTCTGAAGGTTCTCTGGATGAGTCAGATCATATTTGGCTCAGTAGAGACAGAAAAGATTACACGAGAAGAAAGTTAGGCTCAATCGAGTGCTAGCATGATTTCCTTGAACCTAATTGGATCTTATCCAAATCAATTGGAGTAGCCCAATTGATGACATCCAGATCCTAACCCTTGCTTGTGTGATCCAGTTAGGTTTAATTCTGTATAGTAATGAGACATGTCATGATCTCATCATCAACATCATCGAAACTCCTTTCGATGGACCAGAACTCTTCTGATTCAGACAATTAGAATGATCGATCATCAAAATCATTCTAATTGCTCCCAAAATCCATCAGTGATACCTAGCAGTATATGGTGGCAACCCATCAGAACTGAAGACGAATCTCTTGGTGCACTACTTGAGTGATTGAGTTCCTCTATCATGAGTTCCGACTGAATTAGGGTCAAGGTGAACTCGTCAAACCCAACATCAGTCATATGAATCAATCGATCGATTCGAGTCCGATGTGAAACCAAATAGAAAACTCTTTTTCATTATTTCACTCTGCCATGGCCATGGGCTTAAGGACTCGATCTTTCGATCATCATAGGACTACTCCTCTCATCTACTGAGGTTGATAGATCCCATCTTGGTGCGATCTGGTTCCTATAATGGATATGCTACAGCCAACATACACCTCAGGGTTTTGAATGGCTAGGAGACTGAGTTATGGTGTAGTCAAACTATTACACACTCAAGGTGAACCATTGATGTACCTCAAGTCAAAGAACTAGACACACAACTGCAGCATCGAGCTAGTCATCGACGAGAAGGTAGACTTCCTTATGACTGTTCGAGGTGGTCACGTTCAGTACTCTCGTTCTCAACAAATACCTATACTCTCGCTCTGATATCTCCACACCGTAGACTCAAGACTCATCTATCCTAAAAAAGTGATCGTACACCAATCTTCCGAATCAATCACCATCCTCGTGATGATCCTATGGTCAGAAGCAGTTTATGAGTTAGTTATGTAAATTCATACCTTAAATTTTTAACTCTTGAAAATATGAATTTACATTCTCACTAACTTAAAGGATGTATCACAGACACAATGTACACAATGTGATAGAAGAATAACCCTTTTATTCATTTATAGTCAAAATTATAAATTTGCCCTTAGTTCTGTATAGGAATGTGTCAGTCGATCTGGCATCTAGGGCACACATCTAACACAATTCTCATCTCTCCTTTTTTCTAAGAGCTCAAAAGCTCAAAACTATCCTTCACATGTTCAATCTCTGGGTAAACATCCTTCTCTCAAAGTATCAAATTTTTTTTTTTGAAATTTTTTCATCATTCTTTTGAATTTTTTCGTGCCATGAGTCGACCCCCAGGATCGATCCTAAGGTAAATTTGTAATTTTTGATAAAATCCTTTGGGCGCTCTCTTTTTATTGGAAAATTTTTCATTGAGCCAACTCTTACCCTTTTTCTTCTTTCTCCTACCGAACGAAAGCTCTCCCTCTTTTCTCTTTCAAATCGAAGGTTTCTCTCAAAATCCCTCTTCCCACCAATCTTCACTCTTCAAATCGCCCATTAAGAAACCAACTTCCTCTTCTCTTTCTTCCTCATTTGGGCGGTTCGAGCTTGCCCTAGATTCAACCTCTCTTCTCCAAACCGATGATTTACCTCTCCAAAATTCTTGCTTTTTCTTCTAAAATCCTTTCCTCTCTACCTCTCATTTAGTCTCCTAAGCTCCTTACAAGTCTCTTTTGTCCAAATGGCTACCAAAATGAAGCTATCGCAAAGAAGAAAATCTATTCGTGGTTTGGAAGAGAGTGTACGCAGAAAAAGAATGGCAGCCAAGCCCTCTCTTGTTCTAATCCCAGCTCCAGATCCTGCTTTAGCTTCTACACAGTCCCCAATCAGTCCAAGCAAAGTACCTCTCTCTGATCCAAAAGTGGAACCCGAGAAGAATATAGATTTTAAGTTTTTTGAAAAAGAAGGGTTCTCTATTGGATCAAAGATTAAAAATCAAGTATAGGAGTTTTACTGTTTATTAAAGAAAAATACTTATGTTGATTTGGTCAGAGAATTGTACTTAAATTTGAGTTATTGCAATGGAACAATAAAGTCTACAGTGAAAGGTGTTGATATTATTCTTGATCCATTGTATTTGGGACAAATACTATACTTACCTTGTGAGGGCTATATTAATATGGAGCTCCCAATCAAAGAAGAAGGAATTAATGTTATCTTAGGGAGAACTTTTACTGAAAGTTTAAATAAATTAGAAGCCAAGATACTTTCAGTGGAAATGAGGCTTGTGCATCACATAGTGACCAAGCTCTTTGTCCCTAGAAGTGGCAGGCATGACCTCTTATCTGGTAGGGATATTTGCATCATGTACCATATGATCATCCAGATCTCCTTGAACCTTCCTGCTTTGATGTTTGAGGCCATGAGGGAGACCCTGAACAGGTCTAAGGCTCACTTGCCTTATGGTATGGCACTCACCCTGGTCTTTAGGAAGTTCGGAGTCTATTTTGAGGAGGAGGCAGTCACCAAATTGTCACACTCTGACACCATCAATCGCCACACACTGCATCGTATGGGTTTTTCAAAGACTGATGGCGATTGGTCAAAGAATATTGAAGAGAGAGAGTAGAGGAGGAGAGACTGTCTTCACCTCCTCGTGATCATAGAGCATCTTCTGATATTCAGTTCATGTCTGATCACGAGACTGATCTTTCAGAGTCAGTGAGGAAGCATGCTTCAGTTCCACAGTCAGGGAGCAGGGTACATCCCTCAGAGTTCAGACTTGCAGATGATCAGATTGAGCTAATGTTCTAGCGTGTTGCCTCTATTTTATCTCAGTAGTTTGCCACCTCAGTCTTTGCTCAGAGGTCGACATCTCAAGATGACTCAGATCAGACTTTGATCCCTCATATCTCTACTATTTTTTAGATGCTCACAGCTCAGTCCGTACAACTTGAGGAGCTTGAGGGATGTGTTCTGAGACTGACAGGCAGAGTTCTAGATTTACAGAGATAAGTATTAGCCTTAGCCCATCTCCAACCGCATGAGGACATCATAAAGGTCTCCAACCTGTCTGCAGAGGTGGCTAGACTTCAGGAAGTTTTGGAGGATGGATTTGACTTCTTGATGAGAGAGATCAGGGGCTCCAGTGAGACTGTCTCTACTCAGATTGGTGCCTTGATGCAGTCCATGATAAGAACTTTGGAATAATTAGACACTATCAGACTTTCTCTCCTGGCACAGTCCATAGCTTCCCAGGCTCCAAGATCTTCTCGCCCCTCTACTCGTGTCGGTACTTCTATCCGTAGTCGAGGCAGACATGGTCGAGATCATGCCCGTGGATTTGATCCTACATCTCCTCATCATATCTCTGACTCTTCAGATTCTGATCCCTCTAGCCCTGATATCTATTAGATCTAGCATAGTTAGTCTTTTATGTCTAGGATCTATCTTATGGCCTTTGTATTTATTGACTGATTGACTCTTGGATAGTTGTTATCCATAACTTTTATATTTTGAGTTGACTCATATGTATTGGGACACCTATGTATTCAGTCACATTTTGGATATATATATTTATATGCTTTGAATTTCAATGAATGTTTATGATTAGGATCAATTGAATTGTCTTAATTATGAGATATGAAAAATAACTCATATTTGTGCTATGAAATATTATGAATAGCAATATCTTTTATATGAGCAAATTGATATGTCCTTTATGATTGCTATAATGAGGGGAAGTAGAGAAATAAACAATCAAAGAGGGAGAGTAAAGAAATAAAATATGGTATCAAAAAGGAGGAGTAGAGAAAATATGTCGTTTATGTTATCTTTTTTTTCTCTCTTCAAAATCTCTTAAGATTTTAATTGATGCCATCAAAAAGGGAGAGTAGAGAATCAAAAATCGAGATCGAGCAATAAGCAAATGAAGTTGCTAGTTTTACCCCAAAATTGTTAGCAATTTTCAATTTAATCTTCAAAGCAAATGATCTTACAAGCAAATTTCAAATTGATCTTCAAACTACTCATGATACATTTCATTCAAATAACTGGCTATGATGTTTAAGTTTCATATTTAATACTTTATATATATTATACTCTGCTTTTGCTCAAGTATTTTGTCATCATCAAAAAGGGAGAGATTGTTGCTCCTTGAATTAATTTTGATGATTACAAAGCATTTGAGGGGGTTACTAATGATTTTGGCTTAGAAAAAGATTTATTGTTTATCAGGGGCAAAATCATAATTTCACCAAATTCCAACTCCAAAGCCTCAAGAGCAAGAACAGAAGATTTGAGATCTATTGGAGAAAATTTTAATATTTTTAGATGTATATTTTGAAAAAAAAATAATATTTATAAAATTGAGTCGACCTCATGAGTCGACTCATGTCAAAAGGGGCTGAACAGCACGCTGATTTTTTGACTGGCACATCTAATTGAGTCGATTCCATGAGTCGACCCCTGTACATGAGTCGACCTTGTGAGTCGACCTCTGTTGCTGTATATGCCAAAATTATAGAACAGTCATTTTTTATTCTGTGCCACAGAAGTCGACCCCATGAGTCGACTCATGTGCATAAGTCGACCCTATGAGTCGACCCCTGTGATGGAAAAACTTCACAACGATTAGTTTTTAGCTCATTTTGGCTGTATTTAATGCTCATTTAATGATCTCCAACGGCTCTATTTCAGCTCAAATTTCTCTCTACCATCTATTGAAGCTATAAAGGTACTTAAAGGAGGGAAAAAGAAAAAAGATAAAAGGTTCTTCAAGCATTCATTTCAGCCCTAAGCAAAGAGCCCTCTTGAAGTTAAAGAAGCTTTCATTTCAAGTTCACCAACCCTCAAGAGCTCATTCAAGTCTTCAACCATCTTGAGAAAAATCAGAAAAGCTTCCTTCTTATTGTGTAAAATGCATTTAAATTTTTATTTGCTCATTAAAAAAGCTAAATTTGTATTTTGTGATTAACTTACAAACTCTATTTTGTCTTGATCTTTAGTTTTGAAAAGGTTTCAAAACTTGAAAAGCTTGGTCCAAACTTTGAATCGGATTATATTGGGTTGGCTTATACCCAAAAAATAAATGTTCTAGCTTGGGATAGCTAGAGTCGGAGGTATCGATGTTGTATTCTTGTTGAATATGGTTTAGTGGATTTGAATTTCCAAGTAGGAGCTTGGAGAGTGGATGTAGGTGCAAGATTGGCACCGAACCACTATAAATCTTGTTTGTTTGTGTTGTGCTTACTTGCTCTCTTTCTAAATTTTCTTATCTACTTGCATTCTTGCATCTAATTTCTACACCTTGCTTAAATCACTCTCTACATATATCCTGCTCATTGTTATTTAATCCTCATAGTTCTAAATTAACGTTAAATTTTTAAAAACCCAATTCATCTCTCCTTTTGGGTTGCATAGCTGGGCAACAAGTAGTATCAGAGCTCGGTGCTCTAGCCCTACTTTGATTTAACCATCAAAGAGCTAAAGATCTATGACAACTCAAGTTGGTGCTTCACTAGCCGAGGGGTGGTCCACAAACTGATCTCCACTTTTCAATGGGTCAAACTACACCTATTGGAAAGCTCGGATAAAAATTTTTATTCAGACACTTGACTATGATATGTGGAGTATCATAGTTAACAAACACACACACCCATTAAGATAATTGATGATGTAGAATCAATCAAACCCAAAAGAGAATGGAATGAGATTGATAAGAAATTGGCTCAACTTAATGCTAAAGCCATGAATATTTTATATTGTGCTTTAGATGCTAATGAGTTTAATCACATTTCAACATGCATGTGAGCTAAAGAAATATGGGATAGATTAGAAGTAACACATGAAGGTACTAATCAAGTTAAGGAATAAAAAATTAATATGCTTGTGCATAAATATGAAGTCTTTAAAATGGAGCATGATGAATCAATAACTGAAATGTTTACTCATTTTATGGATATTATTAATAGTCTAAAAAATCTTGGTAAGTCTTACTCTAACAGCGATCTTGTGAGAAAGATTCTTAGGTCTTTACTAAGGATGTGGGAGGCCAAAGTGACTGCAATCCAAGAAGCCAAGGATCTGAATATTTTACCCTTGGAGGAGCTTCTAGGATCGTTAATGACACACGAGCTAAGCATGAAACAACATTAAGAAGAAGATGTCAAGAAGAAGAGGACAATCATCCTCAAGTCCCCTACTAAACTCGATGAAGAATCTAAAGAAACTGAAAATGAAGAGCAAGATAAAAAATGACCCTTATCCTAGAAAGTTTAAAAGATTCTTGAAGAAAAGAAGATAAGGGATGAGGAAGAGGCCACCTGCAAAAGGAGAACATAGCTAAGAGAAGGATAAGAAGTAGCTCCTTATTTGTTACGAATGTAAGAAGTCAAGGCACTTTAGATCTGAATGTCCACAACTTAAGAAGGACCCCAAGAAGTACAAGAAAAAGACTATGATGGCTACTTGGAGTGATAGTGATGAGTTAAGCTCCGAAGAAGAAGATTCACATAAGCAAGCCAACTTGTGCCTTATGGCACATGAAAATGAGGTAAATGTTGAAACTCCTAATGATTTTACTTTTGAAGAACTTCAAGAAGCATTTTATGATCTAGTTGATGATCTAAAGAAGTTAGGGGTAAAGAATAACGAATTAAAATCAAAAAATCAATTTTTACTAAAAGAAAATGAAATAATTTCAAATAAAAAATTGATCTTGACACAAGAAAATCTAAACTTGAAAAATAAAATTGCTAAGTTAAAATCTATGATAGAAAAGTTCACTCTTAGTTCAACTAAACTTCAAATGATACTTGATAATCAAAAAGCCGTTTATAATAAAATCGGTCTTGGCTACAACCCTTTAAAGAAATAAAAATTCTTGAAAAATATCTATGTAAACTCATCAAGCAATAAGTTTTCAAATATTACTTGCTTTAAATATGGTAAAGTAGGACACAAATTCTATACTTGTTTCTCTAGCAAATCTGAAAATTCTAATGTGAAGAAAATATGGGTTCCAAAAGGAACCATTGTGACTAACCAAAGAGGACCCAAAAAACTTGGGTACCTAAAGTGAAAACTTGATTTTTGCATGCAGGTGTGTCTTGCATCCCAAGGAACAAATCGAAAATGGTATCTTGATAGTGGGTGCTCAAGACACATGACTGGTGATGAATTTCAATTCATCACACTTGATGCAAAAGATGGAGTGATGGTCATCTTTGAAGACAATAGCAAAAGAAAGATCATCGATATAGGTAACATTGGTATCACTCCCTCCAAGTATATTGAAAATATTTTGTTAGTAGATGGTTTGAAACATAATCTATTGAGCATTAGTCAATTTTATGATAAAGGGTACAAAGTCATTTTTGAATCTTCATTATGCATAGTAACTAGTCCCAATGAAGAAAGAATTAAATTTGTTGGGCATAGACATGATAATATTTATATGGTAGATTTGAATGATCTTTCTAAGATAAACATGCAATACCTAATAGCTTTGAATGCCAAAATTAATGAGACTAGTTGGCTTTGACATCGTAGGCTCGTACATATTAGCATGCATTCACTTTCAAAACTTATTAAAAAAGAATTGGTTACTGATTTACCTAAATTAAATTTTGAAAAGGATAGAATTTGTGATGCATGTCAACTAGGTAAACAAATAAAAGTATCATTCAAATCTAAAAATATTGTTTCAACTTTTAGGCCATAAGAATTATTGCACATGGATTTATTTGGACCTACTAGAACTACTAGTCTGGGTGAAAAATGATATGGCTTTGTAATTATTGATGATTTTTCTTATTTTACATGATTTTTCTTTTTGGCACATAAGGATAAAATTTTTAATGTGTTCTCAAAATTTTATCGAAAAGTTACTAATAAAAAAGATTTTTCAATTCAACATATTCGAAGTGATCATGGAATCGAATTTGAAAATTAAGATTTTGAAAAATTTTGTGACGAAAAAGATATTGATCATAACTTTTCAGCACCTAGGACACCCCAACAAAATGGGATAGTAGAAAGAAAAAATAAGACCTTTGAAAAAATGGTCCGTACCATGCTATGTGAAAGCAATCTCCCAAGATACTTTTGGGCAGAAGCAATTAACACGATATGTTACATATTAAATTATGCTTTAATTAGACCAATACTAAAGAAAACACCTTATGAGCTTTGAAAAGAAAGAAACCAAATATTGCATATTTACACATTTTTGGTTGCCGATGTTTTGTTTTGAACAACGGTAAAGAAAGATTAGAAAAATTTGATGCAAAATTTGATGAAGCTATTTTTCTTGGTTATTCCTCTTCTAACAAAGCTTTTAGAGTTTTTAACAAAAGAATTTTAGTAGTAAAGGAGTCAATACATGTTGTTTTTGATGAGACTAATAATCTTTCCTCAAGCAAGAATGAAGGTATTGATGATGCAGATCTTCTTATAGAAGGGATGAAGGAGCTCACCCTAAAAGACTCAATAATTCAAAATAATGAAGAACATAAAAACAAACAGGATGATGAAGGTGAAGAACAATAAGAACAACCTCAAGGTACAAATGATCTACCCAAAGAATGGAGGTATGATCACAATCACCCCAAGAAACTAATCATTGGTGATCCTACATATGGAGTAAGAACTCATTCTTCACTTAAAGATGCATACAATTATTTTATATTTATTTTTCATCTTAAACCTAAAACCATAGATGAAGCTGAAAAAGATTATAATTGGATAAATACAATGCAAGAAGAACTTAATCAATTTAAAAAAAATAATGTATAAACTTTAGTATCAAGACCTAAAAATTATCTAATAATTGGCACAAAATGGGTATATAGAAATAAACTGGATGAACATGAAAATATAATTAGGAATAAAGCAAGATTAGTTGCAAAAGATTATAATCAAGAAGAGAGAATTAATTTTGATGAGACCTTTGCACTTGTTGCTAGATTAGAAGTAATTAGACTTTTACTTGCATATGCATGCTTTATGAATTTTAAATTATTTCAAATGGATGTCAAAAGTATTTTTCTAAATGGTTATATTACTGAAGAAATTTTGTAGAACTACCCTTCAGTTTTGAAAATCATATTTTTCTAATCATATTTTTAAATTAAATAAAGCTCTATATGGACTAAAGTAAGCATCTAGGGCTTGGTATGAAAGGTTAAGTAAATTCTTGCTTAAGAATGATTTTTCAAGAGAAAATGTAGATACAACCCTTTTCATTAAAAGAAATCATGATGATATCTTAGTTATACAAATATACATTGATGACATTATTTTTGAGTCTACTAATGAAACTCTTTGTCAAGCTCATGTAGGGAGAGTTCGAGATGAGCATGATGGGAGAACTTATATTCTTTCTCAGACTCCAAATCAAACAAACAAAGGAAGGGATCTCCATCATCCAAAGCAAGTACACAAGAGAACTACTCAAAAGATTTAGAATGGAGAGCTCTAAAGTAATTGGTACACCCATGAGCCCATCATGTAAGCTTGACAAAGATGAAAGAGAAAAAAATGTAGACTCAAAACTTTATAGAGGGATGATTGGTTCTTTATTGTATTTAACTGCTAGTAGATCAGATATTATGTTTAGTGTTTGTTTATGTGCTCGTTTTCAATCAAATTCAAAAGAATCACACTTAAATACAGTTAAAAGAATTCTTAAATATTTAAAAGATACACAAACTCTAGGATTATAGTATTCTAAAGACTCATTAATTGACTTAATAGGATATTCAGATGTCAATTTTGCTGGATTAAATTAGATAGAAAAAGTACTAGTGGAACTTGCTAATTTCTTAGAGTTAACTTAATCTCTTGATTTAGCAAGAAGTAAAACTCGATAGCACTGTCTACAGCCGAGGCTGAATACATTGCAGTCGAAAGTTGTTGTGCTCAGATCTTGTGGATTAAGCAACAACTTAAGAATTTTGGTATCAAACTCAATAAAACTCCCATAAGATGTGATAATACTAGTGCTATTAATCTAACCTAAAAATTTAATTCAGCACTCTAGATCAAAATATATTGAAATTAGACATCATTTCATAAGAGAACATATCTAAAATAATAATATAATTCTTGATTATGTATGTACTAAAAAATAATTATCTGACATCTTTACCAAGGCCTTAAGTGAAGATAGATTTAGTGAAATTAGAAGAAAACTAGGAATTCTTGATCCATCAGCTTAAGTATCTCTCTGATTTCAAGTTCTTAATGCTAAAAATTCATTGAACCAAATTTGTTGAGCTCAATTCTCATCTCTCTTTTTTCTTAAGAGCTCAGAAGCTCAAAACTATCATTCACATGATCAATCTTTGGGTAAACACCCTTCTCTCAAAGTTTCAAAATTTTTTTTTTGAAATTTTGTCATCATTTTTTTGAATTTTTTCGTGCCATGAGTCGACCCCCAAGGTCGACCCTAGGGTAAACTTGTAATTTTTGACAAAACCCTTTGGGCACTCTCTTTTTTATTGAAAAATTTTTCGTTGAGCCGACTCTTATCCTTCTTCTTTCTCCCACCAAACGAAAGCTCTCCCTCTCTTCTCTCTCAAACCGAAGATTTCTCTCAAAATCTCTCTTCCCATCAATCTTCACCCTTCAAATCGTCCATTAAGGAACCAACTTCCTCTCCTCTTTCTTCCTCATTTGGGCGGTTTGAGCTTGCCCTAGATTCAACCTCTCTTCTTCAAATCGGTGATTTGTCTCTCCAAAATTCTTGCCTTTTCTTCTAAAATCTTTTTTCTCTACCTCTCATTTAGTCTCCTAAGCTCCTTGCAAGTCTCTTTTGTCCAAATAGCTCCCAAAATGAAGCTACCGCAAAAAAGAAAATCTGTTCGCGGGTTGGAAGAGAGTGTGCGCAGAAAAAGAATAGCAGCCGAGCTCTCTCCTGCTCCAATCTCAGCTCCAGATCCTGCTTCAGCTTCTACACAGTCTCCAATCAGTCCAAGCAAGATACCTCTCTCTGATCGAAAAGTGGAACATGGGAAGAATATAGATTTCAAGTTTTTTGAAAAAGAAGGGTTCTCTATTAGATCAAAGATTAAAAATCAAGGATGGGAGTTTTACTGTTTGTTAAAGAAAAATACTTATGTTGATTTGGTCAGAAAATTTTACTTAAATTTGAGTTATTGCAATGGAACAGTAAAGTCTACAGTGAAAGATGTTGATATTATTCTCGATCCATTGTATTTAGGACAAATCCTGCACTTGCCTTGTGAAGGCTATACTAATATGGAGCTCCCAATAAAAGAAGAAGGAATTAATATTATCTTAGAGAGAACTTTTACTGAAAGTTGAAATAAATTAAAAGCCAAGATACTTTCAGTGGAAATGAGGCTTTTGCATCATATGGTGACCAAGCTCTTTGTCCCTAGGAGTGGTAGGCATGACCTCTTATCTGGTAGGGATATTTGCATCATGTACTATATGATCACCCAGACCCCCTTGAACCTTCCTGCTTTGATGTTTGAGGCCATGAGGAAGATCCTAAACAGGTCTAAGGCTCACTTGCCTTATGGTATGGCACTCACCCTGGTCTTTAGGAAGTTTGGAGTCTATTTTGAGGGGGAGGCAGTCATTAAATTATCACACTCTGACACCATTAACCGCCACACACTGCACCGCATAGATTTTTTAAAGACTGATGGCGGTTGGTCAAAGGGTATTGAGGAGAGAGCAGAGGAGGAGAGACTGCCTTCACCTCCTCGTGATCACAGAGCATCTCTTGATATTCAGTTCATGTCTGATCACGAGACTGGTCCCTTAGAGTCAGTGAGGCGGCATGCTTCAGTTCTACAATCAGGGAGCAGGGTATATCCTTCAGAGTTCAGACTTGCAGATTATCAGATTGAGCTGATGTTCCAGCATGTTGCCTTTATTTTATCTCAGCAGTTTGCCACCTCAATCTTTTCTCAGAGGTCGACATCTCAGGATGACTTAGACTAGACTTTGATTCTTCATATCTCTACTATTTTTCAGATGCCCACAGCTCAGTCCGTATAACTTGAGAAGCTTAAGGGATGTGTTCTGAGACTGACGGACAGAGTTCTAGATTTGCAGAGGCAAGTATTAGCCTTAGCCCATCCCCAGCCACATGAGGACATCACAGAGGTCTCCAACCTATCTACAGAGGCAACTAGACTTCAGAGAGTTTTGAAGGGTGGATTTGACTTCTTGAGGAGAGAGATCAGGAGCTCCGATGAGACTGTCTCTACTCAGATTGGTGCCTTGATGCAGTCCATGATGAAAGCTTTGGAATAATTGGATACCATCAGACTTTCTCTCCTAGCACAGTCTATAGCTTCTCAGGCTCCAGGATCTTCTTACCCCTCTACTCATGCCGGTACTTCTACCCATGGCCGAGGCAGACGTGGTCGAGGTCGTGCCCATGGATTTGATCCTACATCTCCTCATCATATCTCTGACTCTTCAGATTCTTATCCCTCTAGCCATGATATCTATTAGATCTAGCATAGTCTTTTATGTCTAGGATCTATCTTATGGCCTTTGTATTTGTTGGCTGATGGACTCTTGGATAGTTGTTATCCATGACTTTTATATTTTGAGTTATCTCATATGTATTGGGACGCCTATATATTCAGTCACATTTTGGATATATATATTTATATGCTTTGAATTTCAATGAATGTTTATGATTGGGATCAATTGAATTGTCTTAATTATGAGATATGAAAAATAACTCATATTTATCTATAAAATATTATGAATAGCAATATCTTTTATATGAGCAAATTGATTTGTCCTTTATGATTGCTATAATGAGAGAGAGTAGAGAAATAAACAATCAAAGAGGGGGAGTAAAGAAATAAAATATGGTATCAAAAAGGGAGAGTAGAGAAAATATGTCCTTTATGTTATCTTTTTTTTCTCTTTTAAAAATCCCTTAAGATCTTAATTGATGCTGTCAAAAAGGGAGAGTAGAGAATCAAAAATTGAGATCGAGCAATAAACAAATGAAGTTGCTAGTTTTACCCCAAAATTGTCAGCAATTTTCAATTTAATCTTCAAAGCAAATGATCTTACAAGCAAATTTTAAATTGATCTTCAAACTACTCATAATGCATTTCATTCAAATAACTGGCTATGATGTTTAAGTGATGTATTTTCATAAATTTGAAATTCATGTTCAATGCTTTATATATATTATGCTCTGCTTTTGCTCAAGTATTTTATCATCATCAAAAAGAAAAAAATTATTGCTCCTTGAATTGATTTTGATGATTACAAAGCATTTGAGGGGGTTACTAATGATTTTGGCTTAGAAAAAGATTTATTGTTTATCAGGGGTAAAATTATAATTTCATCAAGTCTCAACTCCAAAGCCTCAAAAGTAAGAATAGAAAATTTGTAATCTATTGGAAAAAATTTTAATATTTTTAGATATGTATTTTGAAAGAAAATCATGTTTATAAAATTGAGTTGACCCCATGAGTCGACTCATGTCAAAAGGGGCAGAACGGCATGCTGATTTTTTGGCTGGCACACCCAATTGAGTCGATCCCATGAGTCGATCCCTGTGCATGAGTCGACCTTATGAGTCGATCTCTGTTGCTGTGTATGCCAAAATTACAGAACAGTCATTTTCTGTTCTGTGCCACAGAAGTCGATCCCATGAGTCGACCCTATGAGTCGACCCCTGTGATGAAAAAATTCCACAATGGCTAGTTTTCAGCTCATTTTGGCTGTATTTAATACTCATTTAATGATCTCCAATGGTTCTATTTCAGTTCAGATTTTTCTCTACCATCTATTGAAGCTATAAAGGCACTTAAAGGAGAAAAAAAGAAAAAAAAGCTAAAAAGTTCTTCAAGCATTCATTTCAGCCCTAAGCAAAGAGCCCTCTTGAAGTTAAAGAAGCTTTGATTTCAAATTTACCAATCCGTCAAGAGCTCATTCAAGTCTTCAACCACCTTGAGAAAAATTAGAAAAGCTTTCTTCTTATTGTAAAGTGCATTTAAAGTTTTATTTGCTGATTAAAGGAGCTAAATTTGTATTTTCATGTGATTAACTCACATACTCTATTTTGTCTTGATTTTTAATTTTGGAAGGATTTTAAAACTTGAAAAGATTGGTCCGAACCTTGAATCAAATTGTATTGGATTGGCTTGTATCCGAAAAATAAGTGTTCTAGCTTGAGATAGCTAGAGTCGGAGGTACCGACGTTGTATTCTTGTTGAATACGGTTTAATAGATTTGAATTTCCAAGTAGGAGCTTGGAGAGTGGATGTAGGTGCAAGGTTGGCACCGAACCATTATAAATCTTGTTTGTTTGTGTTGTGCTTACTTACTCTCTTTCTAAATTTTCTTATCTACTTGCATTCTTGTATCTAATTTCTACATCTTGCTTAAATCACTCTCTACATATATCCTGCTCATTGTTATTTAATCCTCATAGTTCTAAATTAATGTTAAATTTTTAAAAATTCAATTCACCCTTCCTCTTGGGTTGCATAGCTAAAAAATATTTTCTAATCACAGAACAAGCCTTCTTCTCTAGAGACATCCACTGACGATCTGTCATCCCTTCAAGCTTCTCCTCCAATGCCTGATCTAGATTTGCTTGAACCAAAAGATTTTCTACCAAAATTTTTCATATGAAAAAATTTTCTTTCCCATCAAACTTCTCAAAATCAACCTTTCTATTGCTTTCCATGGCTGGATCCAAATAAAAAACACAACAAAACTCCAAGAGATTTGAGAAATATCTTGACAGGATCTTTGCTGAAATTTCAACCTTTGAAGATCTTCAACTTCTGGAGTCTCCTTCTTTCTCCACACAACCTGTGCTCTGATACCAATTATTGAAGCAACTTTCTCAGGTTGTGGATATTAGGAAATAGTAAGGATCAGGTCATGGAGGTCCTTGATGGCCAGCGATCAAACAAAATAAAAATAGCCTTCAGGATTTCAGCAGCCTTGTAAATCCTATCGGCAGGATTTCTTTCTGTGATTTGAACCCCTTCTCCATCAGATTTGAAATTCACCTTTTGGAAGTTGAAAATACTCTTGATGAAGCCTCTAAAAAATAAAAGATGAGATCTGAAACTCCTCTTGGGCGGCCAAGAGGGGGCGCACAAATAGGGGGGCATGCAAAAAGGGGGGGGTTGGTTTCTAGCACCTCCTTTCTTTCCTTTTTGGGTTAGCGGCCAAGAAACCCTAGGGTTTCTTACTACTAGGATGTGGAGAAGACCAGAGAGAGGAAGGAAGAGAGAGAAAGGTTAGAAAAAAAATAATTTTGTATTCCTTCTATTCATCGAGTCCAAATACAGTGTATGTTTATATACAAGGTCAACGTGACCCAATCCAAAAATTTTCTTGACTAACTCAATACAAGATTGTGCTCAGCCAAGCCCATGTACACCCATGACTTGATCCAATCTCATAATTTTGGACTCAATCTTAATTCAAATATAAGTTAGCCCCTCAAAGTCCAAAATTTCTGGACCTTAAGACCGGAAAGGCTGACAATCCTTCATCTTAGGGCCCAAACTAGCCCTAGAAACTCCATGACCACCTCATAGACTTTGGATCTTGGCCTTAGCCTTGGTTCTCTGAGCCTTGAGAGAACCACATGAGGCCCAACAGACTCAATCCTAGAAGTGGCAAGTGGGAGAGTCTTAAAAAATAAAGATATAAGTGGTGAGAGGCTAAGGATGTTATTGGAGGTTGATGATTTGCAAACCAAATCTCAAATATAAGTTGTATACTTGAAAAATAGATCGAATAATAATGCAATAAGAAAAAAAAGGAGCAATGTGATTAATGAGGTTATACTTCGATGATCAACATACAAATAGAATAAAATTAGATTAAAGAATTCTTCACTTGGTAACAAAAAAATTCTTAAAAAGAATTAATTTATTAATATCTCAAAGTCTAGCCCTTCAATGTATTATATGCATATTTATAGTGTTAGATATGTGATCTGAAAAGTCAATTGTTGGTTGACACATTGTATTATTCTAAGATATAATTTTGTACTTGATTTATTAAAATTAATAAAATGAATTTTTTATTTATTTATTCATATGTAATGTGTCTGTGAATCATCCAAGGGGTTAATGGACAATGACACATATTCTTAAGAGTTAAGAATTTGAGACATATATCATTATAGATTAACTCTTAAATTACTTTTGATCATTGAATCATCATAGAGATGGTGGTGGATCAATCAAAATCGATGCATAGATTGCTTTCTTTTAGGATAAATGAGTCTTAAATCTACAATGTAGGAATACTGAAGCAAGAGTACAGATAGTTGTTAGAGAATAACGATACTCAGTGTGATAAAAAATGAGAAGTCACTTAGATAACTACTCACTTGTCGTGACTATCTCTATGTTGTAATTGTGTGAGTGGTTCTCTAACCTATAGTATCTCGGCTGCTCACAGTGAAGTTGCTATAGCTTGACAACACAAATATGGTCCCAACCATTCGGGATCTTATAGTATTTGTTGGCTATAGTAGGTTCACTATAGGAGTAGGATGTGCACTCATAGAAGATCTATGGGCCTTAGTAGTTGAAAAGTAGTCTTATGCAACCTAAAAGACTGAGTCCTTAAGTCTATGACTACAGCAATGTGATAATGAAAAAGAGTTTTCATAGGATTCATGATTGAGCTCAAGCTAATTAAGCCTTGCATATGACAGATGCTTAGGGTTTGACGAGTTTTCATGATCTACATCATATCAGAACTCTTGATAGAAGAATTGAATCACACGATAACTACATCTCAAGGTTCTACTTTCAGTTCTACTAGGTTGCTACTATATATTGTTAGATATCACTGGTTGATCATGAGAACTTACTAGGATCATTTTGGATCGGAAGTGTTCTGATCCATCGAAAAGAATTTTTGATGTTACTTTGATAGAGATCATTGTAAGTTTCACTACCAGATAGAATTAAACCTATAGGATCACATACAAAAGGGGTTGACCAAGTCATTTAATTGGATCAAGATCAAATTATCAATTGGAATTAATTGATATGGTAATTGCTAATTGTTAGCATAAGGGTCTTAATTGCAAATATTGCAATGATGTTTGTCTTAATTAAATTATGGATCAAGTTTTAATTAATTTAAATTATATTTAATTTAATTAAATTTGACTTAATTTGAGGCTAATTGAGTTTAATAATTCAAGTTGGACTTGAATTTCAATCCTAATTGGATTAAGATCGACAGCTTTTTTAAATTGGATTTGAATCGGATTCGAATTGAATTCAAATCAAATTCAAATTGATCCTGGACCTCACCTAATTAGATTAGGTTAAGAAGATCTCAGTTTGACTAAGATTCTCTCTCCTTTTTAGCATGGAAAAGAGAAGGAGGCGGCACCCTTCTCCTAGTGCACGTAGGAAAAGGTGTGGTGCCCGCCAATAGTTGGGCCCTATCTTTCTGAGACTCTCTCTCTTACTCAATTTTAAAAATTAATTAAATCCTAACTGATAAGAATCAGATTAAAAATTTATTTAATTTATTTTTCTTTTTTTTGGCATGGAGATTGAGGAGGAATGGGATTCCTCCTAGGATTAGGCGTGTAACTCATCATGGCCGTCCACCTTTATGCCTTTGAGAGGGGCATTCCACCTCTTGGATGCCTAAGCAGCTATTCCATCAGGATCTCCATGAAGAAGAGAGAAAAAAATTAGAGAGAAAAGGAGAAGAAAAGGAGAGAGAAAAGAAAAGAGAGAAGAAGAAGAGAAAGGGTTCTCTTCTAGCATCTTCTTCAAGGTCCTGCGTGAAGGTGTACGTGTTGTCTTCTTCTACGACTAGATCCAATCCTACGGAATAAATCTGAAAGAGACTAAAACCTCAATGATCAAAAAGTCTTTGAACTTGCCTCAGCCCTATGTGGATACTTGTAGAGGTCAGGCACATGTGTGGCTTCAAATAGAACCAAGAATCGATCCAGATCCGACTTGCAAGTGGATAGCGATCCCAATATAAGTATTAAATTCTCTTTATTTTTATTTTTAGATCTATAAATCTGATTTTATCATGCATGTTAGATTCTTTTTAGATGATAATTAGATGTGATCTAAGGCATGTAATAGATTAAAATTTTAATCTATGCTTTTCGCTGTATTTTCATGAGATAAAAAAAATTTTGCATGCTAAAATCACCTACCTCCAATAGTGGTATCAGAGCCATAGATTTTTAACATGCATGAAATAGATTTAGATCTAATTTCTATTTTAGATCTGATAGTTATGATTAATAGAAATTGATCTTGTGCTGATATAAGATTGTCCCGGTATAGGATTAACTCCTTATATTGAAAAGATTGTTCTAGCACAAGATTGATTGATTTTGAAAATGATTTGCAAAATGACTAAATCTATAACTTTAGATCTAAAAATTGATATATGAGATATGTTTTGTTCTTTATTAGATTTGAAATTAAAATGATTAAGGTTCCCATCAGACTACTATAAGGTTGTCCTGATATAAGGCTTACCCCTTATACTGTAAAGGTTGTCCTAGTACGGTACGAATGAGATTTTTAAAAAATATTTAAAAAAATATTTTAATTATTATTTTAGATCTAATTATGCATGTATGATATATGTGCCATATTAGTTTTGATTTAAAAATAATATATGTGATATATGTTTTATAATTTTTAGATCTAAAACACCATATATGTGATATATGACATTAGATTTAGATCTGAAATTATTTTAAGATCATAAATCATTAATTCATGTAATAAAATAAATCTAAAATTATTTTAGAATCTAAATTTTATATTTATACATGAGAGTATAGATTGAACAATTAGGTCTGCTAATTGAACTACAATAAGGGTCATTGATTAGATCAGATTAGAATCCATTGTCAATTTTGAATAGTTGTTCGAACCTAACCAATGGTTGGTTAGGATTAGGTCAAAGAGGCTTAAGATCAAGATTAGTTGTAGTTGATTGCATTGATTCATATTTGATGTGAATTGATTAACTCAAGTTCAAATTTGGCTCAATAGATCGAACCTGAGTAGCTAGGCAGACCTATTCAATTCTAATTAACCAATTGGTGTCTAAGATAAGTCTCGATCGATGGTTTTTAATTGTGAGTATGCTTACTTGGCCATTTTGATAGTATCTAAGATAAATATCGGCATACTCTTCCATCGATCACACTTATCTGATCAACTTGGTCAATTAAGTTTTGAATAAGATTACTTAGTCATTCATGTTCACCCATGCGGATTAAGATCGTCAAATATGAGATTGTGTTGACCTGAACCTGATCAGTCAGACATGAGATTGTGCTGACTAGATAAGATCTAAATCTAAATCTCTCCATAAATATTATATCCTAAGTCTTGTACCATTATAGGAGTGTGGGCGTCCTACTGGTGTTGATTGTTCTCTGCTGATTATAGTGATTCAGTTGCATCAAAAAAATGCAACCACCCTATTAGCATGAGATATTGTTAGGTAATGATGGGGTTGGATCCAATATTCTGGACACATAAGGGACCTAATGATGGCTTTACCTATGCATTAAATGGTGGGTCTGACTTAACTAAGGATTGAGCCAATATTATGGGCATATTGAGGCTTCATGACTTAGAGATCAATTGTTGCATCATGCTTGAGAAGCATTGGACAATAGTTATCCACTCGTCGGTATAACATGACCCAATATTTCAGACATGATGAGGTGCACGCATATCGATGGGACCGCAGTACCCATTAGAAATCCTAATCGCATAGGAATTTCTACATCTCCTGGAGGAGTGTGAGAGATCTGTGAAAATAGTGAGAGTTTAATTTATTTTTTAAAGTTTCTAGAATAAATTTTAAAATATGAGTATAATGTCTAACTTGAATCTTTATTCTCGCAGTTAACCATGTCAGCCTGCAACACTTTAGCCTGCATTCTAGAGTCCAATCGACTAGTTGGCCTAAACTACAAAGACTAATTCAGAAATCTCGAGATTGTCTTGAGTTCAGAAAAATTGGGCTATATGCTCGATCAGGACCCCCTTGTCTTACCTGACCATCCAAGTGCCCGTCAGATGGTAGCATAGAAAAAATGGATGGAGGATGACAATAAGGTGAAGTGTTACATTCTGACCTCAATGTCAAATGAGTTGCAGAGCTAGTATGAGGATATGCCTACTGCTAGGGCTATAATTGCTCACCTGCAAGAGTTGTATGGTGAGCAAAGCCGCACTGCATGCTTTGAAATCTCTAAGAAACTTTTTAATACCAAAATGCATGAGAGGCAATCTATCCACGATCATCATTTGACAATGATTAAGGATATTGAGTAGCTTGAAAAGCTGGGCATTCCTATTCATAGGGAACTACAAGTGGATTTGATCCTCTAGTCCCTTATTAGTTCATTTGCTCAGTTTATTATGAATTACAATATGAACAAATTGAACTATACTTTGCCTGAGTTGATAAACATGCTAGTAAGCAATGAGAGGGTATTGAAAAATTAAGGGACACTATTCTAACTATAGAGCATACATCTTCCTCCAAGAGAAAGTCTGCTTGAAAGAAGAAGAAGCATGCAAAGAAGCAAAAAAAAAGAGTAGGTTGAAGAATAAAGACGCTCCAAAGAAGACTGTTGCTAGCAAAAAAAAGTGTTTTCATTACAATTCAGAGGACCATTGGAAGAGGAACTATCCATTGTATCTGGAGAGCCTGAAGAAACAAAAGGTGGATGCACCTTCAGAAAGTAAGTCTGATATGCTCATTATTGAATCTAACCTTACGATTTTCTCTACTTTTAGTTAGGTATTAGACTCTAGATTGAGTGCTCGCATATGTACTTCTATGCAGGGTTTGGTAGAAAGTAGAGGGCTGAGAGAAGAAAAAATGATCCTACGTATCTATAATAGCTGTAGTCATCGTTGGAACATACCCTCTGTGATTATCGTTAGGTTTTAAGTTGATTCTCAAAGACTGTTATTATGTTTTTGTAATTAGCAAAAATTTGATTTCTATGTCTGTGTTAGTACAGGATGAATTTATATTCAATTTTAATAAAGACTTTTATTCTATTTATTTGAGAAATAAATTGATTGCAAGAGCTCTTCTAATTGACAGTCTTTATTATTTGTATGCCGATGCATCTGTTAATATTAATGAGCAATTAGTGAAAGCCGTAGTACACAAAAGACCTAGAGATGACCTAAACTACAAGTATATGTGGCACCTTAGATTTGGTCACATTAGAGAGGATGGGTTTAACAAACTGAAAAAGGATAGGATCCTTGACTCACTGAATTCTGAGTCGTATCTAATTTATGAATCCTGTCTTCTAGAAAAAAATGACTAAATTATCCTTTATGGGATATGGGGAAAGGGTCACTAAACGACTTGCTCTAGTACACATTGATGTATGTGGGCCATTTGATGTGTAGGCCAGAGGTGGTTATCAGTACTTCATTACTTTTATCGATGATTATTCACGGTATGGGTATGTATTTTTTATGAGATACAAGTTTGAAGCCTTTGAAAAGTTTAAAGAATTTAGACATGAAGTAGAAAAATAAACAAAAAAATCTCTTAAGGTTCTTTGATCAGATCAAGAAAGAAAATATTTTAGTGAAAATTTTTTGAGATATCTCAAAGATCACGGTATAGTCTCACAGTGGACTCCTCCTGGTATGCCTCAACTCAATGGAATATCAAAAAGAAGAAATAGGATCTTATTGGATATGGTTCGATTCATGATGAGCTTCATTGACCTACCTATATTTCTTTGAGGTCATGTCTTACAAACCTTCATTTATATTTTAAATAGGATTTCCTCTATATCTATTTCTACCACACCATACCGGCTTGTATCAAAAAATAAGTGGCAAACAAGTTAGAGGCTAGATCTATTAAAGCTCGCTTCATAGGGTATCCAAAAAAATCAATAGGATACTACTTTTACATCCTAGAAGATCATAATGTGATTGTAAGCTGGCATGCCATGTTCTTGAAAAAATACTTTATTCAGCATGGAGGTAGTAGGAGGCTAATTGAGCTTGAAGAGAAAGTCTCTAAAGAGTGGCCAGCTATAGATCAGGTTGAACCCATCGAACCAGTAGATATAGTTGTTCCTCCTCCATCTCATAGATTTAGTAGGATCTCCCATCTTTTTGAAAGCTACTTAGGTATGCTTACAGAGGATGTAGAGCAAGTGTTCCTCGTAGAAGATAAAGATCAAGTAATTGATCCTAAGACCTATGATGAGGTGATTGTTAGATGTATGTCCTAGAAACCAATATGGCTGACACATTGTAATAATTTTAAGATACAATTTTATACTTAATTCATTGATTTGATTAATAAAAAGTAAGTTTGTTTTCATTCAAGTGTAATATGTTTTTGAATTATCAATGAAATTCATATTTCGATACATATTCTCAAAGTGTTGAGAATTAGAGACATGTATATAATTTCTAAATACTTTTGGTCATAGTATTATCATAAGGATGGTAATCAATCCGGACAGACCGACACAGATTACTTCCTTCGGGATAGATGAGTCTCTGGTCTACAATATAGAGACACTGAGTGATGAGTATGGATAGTTGTTAGAGAACAACTAGTATTGAGCATGACCATATGAGAGATCACTTGAATTTTTACTCGATCGTCAGTGATTGTCTTGATGCTGTAGTTATATGAATGATCTTTTGATCTATGATGGTATGACTACTCGTAATGAGACCGCTAGAGTTTGACTAATATATAAACATGATTTCAATGAGTTTTTGTAGTAGATATTGGTAACAGTTGGTCCACTGTAAGAGTAGAGTACACATCTAGATAGAATTTATCAATCTTAATAGAGAGGAGTAGTCCTATAAAATTTGAGAGGCTAAGTTTGAGAGTCTATAGCCACAACAGTATGATTGATGGAAAAGAGTTTCTATGAGGATCGCAATTGGACTTAAGCTGATCGAATCTATCATATGACTGATGATGAGGTTTGATGATTTATCAATGACCTACCATCTAGTCAGAACTCATGATAGAGAGATTGAATCACATGTCAACTAAATTTTAAGGTTTTTTTTTGGTTCTACTAGGTTGTTACTACATACTGCTAGGTGTCATCGGTGGATTGTGAGAGCTCACTAGGATTGCTCAGGATTGACAATCCTTGATAAGTTAGAGTGAAACTATTCTGACCCATTGAAAGGAGTTTCAATGATACTATGATAAAGATCAATATATATCTTACTACCAAATAGAATTGAACCTATAGGGTCACACAACAAAAAAGATTAGATCTGAAATAAGTAATTGGGCTTATGAAATCTCAATTGGGTTTAGAAAAATCCTATTGGATTCAGGATAATCTTGCTAGTACATAGTTGAATCTAATTTTTTCTTTATATTTAAATTTTTTATTTGATAAGATTAATTTAAGTTAATTATCTATTAATAATCTCAATAAATTAGATTCATTGGACTCCAATTGTTGGGTGCCTAGAGTTTTGGATCAAATGAATTAAGGGTTCAAACTCTTAATTAATTTTCTTGATAGTTTTAATTGGATGCCACTTGATTTGATCAAGTTGGGTGTGCCCACCCATTAGAGGACATGTTGGACCAGCATGGGGTGTCTCTTAGGTCCCATGCGACATGTGTATTTGTGGGTGTAAAGGCTCCAATAGTTGGCACCAACAAGATCTCTTAAAGGGGGTCAAATAACTAAAGAAATAAAGATTCCTAATGCAAGTAGGACTTGTATTAAATAGTTATTTGGTTTTGAATTTAATTCAAACCTTATGCCTATTTAAAGGAGCCTTCCCTAAGGTTCCTAAGCATTGAATTCTAGCACCCCAAGCCTCCCTTAGAAGGTCCTTACGCCCCCTCTCTCTTCTCCCTCTCTTCTCCCTTGAAGATCCAACGCCCAAGGAATTTAGGCATCCCACTTCTTCATGCCCAAAAGGTGTTTGGGCATCCCTTTGCTTGCTAGTTTTCAGACCTTGCTTGCTTTATAATAAAAAAAAAAAGTAAGAGAAGAAGAGAAGAAAAGATTAAAGAAAGAATCAAAGAGTTGATCGTGATTCAGGCTTCGCTCAGATTCGTAGGCTGATTTTTTTTAGAAAAAAAAAGTTAATACCAAAAAGAGCTATTCCAGACTGATCTTGAGTGGATACCCATAGAGGTCAGATACTTGTATGATTAAGAGAGAACCTACTCTCTTCTACATTCAGATTTAAAGAAAAATTTATGAAACAAGTATGTGATCCAATCATATATTCAATTTTAGCATAAAATTCAGCATGTGTTCAATTTTAGTATATGAAGTAGATCCTAGTATTTTAGATTTTATGCATGCATGATTTAGATTAAAAAAAAAATTAATCTTCTATACCATTGTATTATTTAAATTTTTTTTTTTGAAACATACATACATGCCCTGACACGAAATTCCAACAGTGCTATCAGAGCTACGGATTTCATATGCATAAAATTGACATATATGTTTTGAAAAAAATTTCAAAATCTAATTTTTCTTGATATATGAGATATATAGATGATTATTTTGAATCTAAAATTTATTTTAGATTTAATTTTTAGATCATACAGTTGATATGTGAAAGCATGCATGATCTAAATTTCGTTCTAGAATAATTTTTAATTCATGTTTATGTGATATGAAGATGCATGCATAAATCTAAAAATTAATTTGATCTGATTTATGATTCATATATGAGATATGTGATTGCATAATTAGATCTAAAAATTATTTTTAATATGATTTATGACTTGTATATGAGATATAGGACATCATGTTATGATATGAATTTTTGTTTAAATCTGAATTTTACATATATATATATGAGATATATGCTTGTATGTTAAATCTGAAAATTAGTTTCATGATTTTAAACTTTTTTTTCATGTAAAAAATTTAGAATTAAAATTTAATTTTGAAATCTGAGATTTGTGTTTATGCATGAGGATTTTGGTCATGAAAAAATCAAAAATTAGGTCATATAATCAGATTGCATCTAGGATTTTTGATTTGAACACAATGTGTCTAATTTGATTAAGTAATTGATTAAACTGAGTTAAGTATTGATTAGGATTAGGTCAATTAAGTTATAGGATCATACAATTATTATTGATCAAATCAATTAAATCTCATATATGGAATCGATTAACCTAAGGACCTAATTCGGCTCGATGGTTTGAGCCTGATTCGCTTAAGCTAATCTATTTAGATCAATTGATCTATTGGTATCTAAGGCAAGTAATTGAGAGATGGTTATTTAATTGATTCTATTTACTGATCTGATCAATTTATTGATATCTAAGAAAAGCAACGGGAGGACCCCCATCAATCTCTACTTACCTGACCAATTTGGAAGATTGAGTCCTGAATAAAATTGCTTGATGATTTGGTTTAGCCCATGTCAATTAGATTGGTCATATAATGACTGATTAGATGAGACCTAAACCTAAATCTCTCTATAAATATTAAGTTCATAAGTCATCCACCGTTGTAGATGTGCAGGCATGCTACTGGTGTTGATTATTCTTGGCTGGTCATAGTGGTTCAGTTACACTGAGAACATGCAACTACTCTATTAGCAAAGAGTTGCTCCAGGGTAAAGATGGGGTGGGGCCCAATTACTGTTAGGTGAGGGATCCAATGACGGTCTTACACCTACTTGTGAATGGTGGGTTGGGCTTAATTAAGAAGTGTGGTCAATAATTGTTAGATGGGCCCACTGACTTAAAGACCAAGTCATTGCAACATGCTTAGAGAAGCATCTGGGCAAAGAGTTATCCATGCATCAATGTGCATATTATCAATAATTATTAGATGAGGTACATGATATCGGTGGGACTAGAGCACCCACTAGGAATCTAGTTATTGCGTCAGAATTTTCGTTTCCCACCTAGAGAGTGGAGGGATCTAAAAAATTAGTGAGAGTCATTGTTTGCATCTTAAAATTTCTAGAGCAAATATAAATTTAAAGTATAAAAGTCTAACTTGAATCTTTACTCTCACAGTTAAATAGTATCAACCTTAAACCCTCTATCTCGCATCTTTGAATCCAATCATTTGACTAGAACAAACTATAAAGATTGGCTAAGAAACTTTAAAATTATCCTAACTTCTAAAAAATTAGATCATATACTCGATCAGGAACCCTTAGTGTCATCAAACCATCCTACTACAGAGTAAAGAACTGCTTATGAAAAGTGGATGGATGAAGACAGTCGGATCAAGTGCTATGTGCTGGCATCCATGACAAATGAGTTGTAGAGCTAGCATGAGCATATGCTTACTGTCAGAGCTATGATCACTCACCTACAAGAGTTGTAGAGTGAGCAGAGCCATACAGTATGCTTCGAAGTGTCCAAAAAATTCTTTAATCTGAAGATGTGCGAAGGACAGTCAGTCCATGAGTACTGTATGACAGTGATCAAGGATATTGAGGAGCTTGAAAAGCTCAGGCTTGATATGCAAAAAGAATTATAGATGGATTTGATCCTTCAATTCTTTACTAGTTCATATAGTCAATTTATTATAAATTTTTATATGAACAAACTTGATTGCACTATACCCGGACAAATTAATATTTGGGTCACTACGGAGGGAACCTTGAAAAGTTTAAGGGGCACTGTTCTCACTGTAGAGCAGACTTCTTCAATCAAGAGAATGTCTGGTTAGAAGAAGAAGAACAAATTCACTAAGAAGAAAGGGAGCAAGCCAAAGAAGAACATTCCAAAGAAGGCTGAAGCAAAAGGAAAGTATTTCCATTATGATGCTAACAGCCACTGGCGGAGGAACTATCCACTCTACCTGGAGAGTCTAAAGATCAGGAAGGATAATAAACCTCCAGAAGGTATGCTCATAATTGAATCTAACTTTATGATTTTTTTATTTTAGTTAGGTATTAGATTTTGGTTCGAGTACTCATATATGTACTTCAATACAGGGTTTAATAGAAAGTAAAAGGTTGAGAAAAGGTGACATGATCCTTCGGGTCGGCAATGGAGCAAAAATTACTATAGAAGTCGTTGGCATTTATCTTCTTTAATTACTATCAGAATTTAGATTAGATTTAAAAGATTATTATTTTGTTCCTGTAGCTAGTCGAAATTTGATTTTCGTATCTATGCTAGCATAGGATGATTTTGAATTTAATTTCAATAAAAATTTTTATTCTAGTTATTTATAAAATAAATTGATTGCATGTAATCTTTTAATTAACAGTCTACATCACTTGCATATTGATGCAAATGTGAATTTGAATGAGCACATAGTGAGTACCGTAGGTCAAAAGAGATCCAGAGATGAAATTAACCAGAAGTACTTGTAGCATCACAGACTAGACCATATTGGAGAGGACAGGATAAACAAACTGAAACAGAATGGAATCCTTGGCTCTCTTGATCCAAAGTCATACCCAGCTTATAAATCTTGCCTTCGAAAAAAAATGATCAAATTATCTTTTGTAGGACATGGAGAAAGGGCCACCGAGTTACTTGTCCTGGTACACTCTGATGTATGTGGGCCTTTTGATGTGCAGGTCAGGGGTGGTTATAGCTACTTCATCACCTTTATCGATGATCTGTCATAGTACGGTTATGTGTATTTGATGAAACACAAGTCTGAAGCCTTTGAAAGGTTCAAAAAATTTAGAAATGAAGTAGAAAATAGATAGACAAATCCATTAAGATTCTTCAATCTGATTGAGGAGGCAAATATCTTAGTCGAAAATTTCTGAGATATCTTAAAGACAATGGCATAGTCTCTCAATGGACTCCTTCTAGAATACCTCAGCTCAATAGGGTATCCAAAAGGAGAAATAGGACCCTATTAGATATGGTCAGGTCCATGATGAGCTTCACTGATTTATCCTTATATCTTTGAGGATATACCTTGTTAACTATAATTTACCTATTGAATAGGATTCCATCAAAATCTATTCCTACCACACCATATGAGATATGGTATAGTAAGAAGTCGAGTCTAGGTTATCCAAAGACTTAGGGATGTCCGATCTATATCAAGAGACAGATGACCGATAAATTAGAGGATAGATCTGTAATA
Source organism: Elaeis guineensis (assembly GCF_000442705.2). NCBI lineage: Eukaryota > Viridiplantae > Streptophyta > Magnoliopsida > Arecales > Arecaceae > Elaeis > Elaeis guineensis. The sequence continues at coordinate 42,776,347 of NC_026001.2, read as the reverse complement.
GCTTGTTTTATAGGATATCCAAAAGAATCAATGAGATACTAGTTCTACTTATCGTAAGATTACAATATGATTGTGAGTCAGAATATTATATTCTTAGAAAAATAATTTATCCAGAATGGTGGCAGTGGAAGGTTAGTTGAGCTCAAAGAGAAGGTCTCTGAAGAGCAAAGAGCTATGGATCCTCAAGAATCTATTATTCATGAGTTAGTAGTTAATGTTTCTCTATCACCTCATAGATCTAATAGGATCTCCTAACCTTCTAAAAGGTACATAGGTATGCTTATGGAGAAAGTTAAGGAAATATTCTTTATGAGAGATAAGGATCATGGTGATGATCCTAATACTTTTGATGAGGTGATGTCTAACATCGATTTTAAGAAATGATTAAATGTAATGAAGTCAGAGATTAACTCGATGCACTCGAACTAAGTATGGACCTTAGTGGATCTACCTGAGGGTATAGTACCCATTGGGTGTAAATGAAACTACAAAAGAAAATAGATGCCAATGGTAAGGTAGAGACCTATAAAGCTAGGCTATGATAAAAGGTTATAGTTAGTATGAGAACATTGACTATCAGAAAATCTTCTCATCCATAGTCATGCTGAAAGTCATCCACACTTTACTTACTATTGTAGCTTATTATGATTATAAAATCAAGTAGATAGATGTGAAAACTGCTTTTCTGAATGGATATCTTGAGGAAGATATCTATATGGAGCAATCTTTGAGTTTCATATCTGATGATGGTGATCACAGAGTCTGCAAGCTGTAAAGGTCCATATACGGATTAAAGCAAACTTCTCAGAGTTGGAACTTTGTTTTGATGATGTGATCAAATTATTTTGTTTCATCAAGAATGAAGAAAAATCTTGTGTATACAAAAAGATCAGTGGGAGCACAATAACATTCTTCATATTGTATATGGATGATATTCTCCTTATTGAAAATAATATTTCCATGCTGACCATGGTCAAAAGATGGTTATCCAAGAAATTTTTCATAAAAAATCTAAAGAAAGCATCCTATATTCTTGGAATAAAGGTCTATAGGGATGCTAGGCCTGTCACAAAAGCTATACATAGAAAAAATACTAAAAATGTTCAGCATGAAAAACTCTAAAAGAGGACTTTTACCTCTTAGGTATGGTATTCATCTTTTCAAGATAATGTGTCCAACCACATCTGAGAAAGTTCAATGCATGAGTAGGATTCCTTATGCCTCAGCTATAGGGAGCCTCATGTATGCCATGCTATATACTCGACCTGATATTGCCTTTGCTATGAGTGTCACGAGTAGATATCAGTCTAATTCAGGGAAGGAGCACTGGATAACCATGAAGAATATCTTTAAGTACTTGAGAAGTACTAAGAATTTATTTCTGATCTTTGAAGAATAGACAGAGTTAGGAGTGGGAGAATACACGGATGTTGATGATAGAATGACTACATCAAGATGTATTCTTATACAATATTGGTTCAGTATATTGAAAAGGTTCCAAACAACCGATCAATGAAAGTTGAGTATGCTGTAGATGTATAGGATGAAATCTAGTTTTAATGTTAGTTGCAGAACTGAATATCATACCATTAGATGCTATGACAATGTACTACAAAGACAACGGCACTAAAGCCTTCGCTAAGGAGCCTAGATCTCACCAAAAATCCAAGCATATGGAGCAGCGATATACGTAACTGCCTCGAAAAAAATATATCGAGGTATGAAGAGTAGACTCTACGGACAACATGGCAGACCTGCTAACAAAGCATTGAGCCAGCGAAAGATGGAAGTCCACCTTAAGAAGATAGGACTCTGATTAATGGCCAATTGGCTTTAATCTAAGTGGGAGAGATTGTTAGATGTATGTCTTAGAAGCCAATATGGCTGACACATTATAATAATTTTAAGATATAATTTTATACTTAATTTATTGATTTGATCAATAAAAGAATAAGTTTGTTTTCATTCAAGTATGATGTGTTCTTGAATTATCCATAGAATTAACATTTTGATACATATTCTCAAAGTGTTGAGAATTAGAAACATGTATATAATTCTTAAATACTCCTGATCATAGTATCATCATGAGGATGGTGATTGATCCAGATAGATCGATGCACAGATCATTTTCTTCGAGATAGGTAAGTCTTTGGTCTACAGTGTAGAAACATTGAGCGATGAGTGCGGATAGTTGTTAGAGAATAACAAGTACTGAGCGTGACCATATGAGAGATCACTTAGATTTCTACTCGATTGTCAGTAATTGTCTCAATGCTATAGTTGTATGGATGATCTTTCGACCTGTGATGGTACGACTGCTCAAGTGAGGCTACTGAGTTTAACTGATACATAAACATGATCTCAATGAGTCCTTATAGTGGATATTGGCGACAGTTGGTCTACTTTAGGAGTAGTGTATTTATCTAGATGGAATCTATCGACCTTGATAGAGAGGAATAGTCCTATAAAATTTGAGAGGCTAAGTCTGAGAGTCTGTGGCCACGACAGTGTGATTGATGAAAAAGAGTTTTCATGAGGATTATAATTGAACTTGAGTGGATCAAATCAATCATATGACTGATGATGAGGGTTGATATTTTATTCATGACCCGCTATCTAATCGAGACTCATGATAGAGGGACTGAATCACATGTTGACTACACCTTGAGATTCTTTTTTGATTCTACTGGGTTGTCACTACATACTGCTAGGTATCACTAGTAGATTGTAAGAGCTCACTAGGATTGCTCAGGATCGATAATCCTTAAGGAGTTAGAGTAGAATTGTTCCAACCCATTGAAAGAAATTTCAATAATACTATGAAAAAGATCATTGTATATCTCACTACCAAATAGAATTAAATTTATTGGATCATACAATAAAAAGATTAGATCTGAAATAATCAATTAGGCTTATGAAGTCTCAATTGGGTTTAGAGAAATCATATTAGGTTTAGGATAACCTTACTAGCACATGATTGAATCTAATTTTATCTTTGTATTTGAATTTTTTATTTGATAAGATTAATTTAAATTAATTACTTTCTAATAATCTAAATAAATTAGATTCATTAGGCTCTAATTGTTGGATGCTTAAGATTTTGGATCAAATGAATTAAGGATTCAAACACTTAATCAATTTCCTTAATAGTTTTGATTGGGCGCCACTTGATTTGATCAAGTTGGGCATGCCCACCCATTAGAGGGCGTGTTGGACCAGCATGGAGCATCCCCTAAGCCCTATGTGGCATGTGTATTTGTGGGTGCAAGGGCTCCAGTAGTTGCGCTAACAGGATCTCCTAAAGGGGATCAAATAATTAAAAGAATAAGGATTCCTAATGCAAGTAGCATTTGTATTAAGTGGTTGTTTGATTTTGAATAGGATTCAAACCTTATACCTATTTAAAGGGGCTTTTCCTAAGGTTCCTAAGCACTGAAGATCAGCATCCCATGCCTTCCTTAGAAGGTCCCCACACCCCCTCTCTCTTCTCCCTCTCCTCTCCCTTGAAGATCTAACGCCTAAGGAATTTGGGCGTCCCACTTCTCCACACCCAAAAGGTGTTTAGGCACCCCTTTGCTTGCTGGTTTTCCGACCTTACTTGCTTCATAATCAAGAGAAGAAAAGTAAGAGAAGAAGAGAAGAAAATATCAAGGAAAGGATCAAAGAGTTGATCATGATCTAGGCTTCATTCAAATTTGCAAGCTGATTTTTCTTGAAGAAGAAAAGTCAATACCAAAGAGTGCTGTTCCAAACTGATCCTGAGTGGGTACCTATAGAGATCGGATACTACACAGCTAAGAAAGAATCTACTCTCTTCTAGATCAAGATTTAAAAAAAGATTTATGAAATAGGTATGTGATCCGATCACATATTCAATTTCAGCATAAAATTCAGCATGTGTTTAATTTTAGCATATAAAGTAGATCCTAGTATTTTAGGTTTTATGCATGCATGATTTAGATTAAAAAAATTTTAATCTTCTATTCTACTGTATTGTTTAGAAATTTTTTTTTTTAAATATACATACATGCTCCTATATGAAAATTTCAATAGTGATGTCAAACATCAACTCCAAGAAATGGTTGGATGCTATGAAGTCGGAAATTGACTCAATGCATTCGAATGAGGTTTGGACCTTAATGGATCCATCAGAGGGTTTTATACCCATTGGGTGTAAATGGATCTATAAAAAGAAGATAGGTATAGATGGTAAGGTAAAGACCTATAAAGTAGGTTAGTGGTGAAGGATTGTAGTCAATGCGATGGTATTGACTATCAGGATATCTTTTCATCTATAGCCATGCTAAAATCCATCCACATGTTACTTGTCATTACAGCTTATCATGATTATGAAATATGACAGATAGATATGAAAATGGTATTCCTTAATGGATATCTTAAGAAAGATATCTATATGAAACAGCTCTTGGATTTCACTTCCGGTGATGGAGATCACAAAATCTGCAAGCTGCATAGATCCATTTATGGAATAAAGCAAGCTCCTCAGAGTTGGAATACTCATTTCAATAATATAATCAAATCATTTGATTCCATCAAAAATGAAGAAGAACCTTATGTTTACAAGAAGGTCAGTGGGAGGACCGTCACATTCCTCATATTATATGTAGATGACATCCTCCTTATTGGGAATGATGTTTCCATGCTAACTTCGATCAAGAGTTGGTTGTCCAAGAAATTTTTTATGAAAGATCTAGAGGAAGTATCTTACATTCTAGGAATTAAGGTCTATAGAGATAAACCAAATAGGATGCTTGGCCTTTCACAAAAGATGTACGTAGGGTAAGTGCTAAAGAAGTTCAGCATGAAGAACTCTAAGAGGGGACTACTATCTCTTAGATATGATATTAGTCTCTCCAAGAAAATATGTCCTAGCATACCTGAGGAGATTCAGCGAATGAGCAAGATATCTTATACTTCGGCAATAGGGAGCCTCATGTATACCATATTGTGCATATGACTTGATATAGCCCTTGCTGTAAGTGTCATGAATAGGTATTAGTCGAATCCAAATGAAGAGCACTGGACTGTTGTGAAGAATATCCTTAAGTACTTGAGAAGGACTAAGGATTTGTTCTTGATTTTTAGAGAAAATTTTGAGTTACGGGTTGAGGGATACACTGACTCAGATTTTATATCTGATACTGATGATAGAAGATCTACATCAAGGTGTGTGTTTCTATGCAATGGTGGTTCCACTAGCTGGAAGAGTTTCAAGCAGCCCATCATTGTAGATTCTATAATGAAAGTTGAGTATATCGCCACCTCGAAAGCTGTAAAGGAAATTTTCTGGAATAAGAAGTTTGTTGCAGAGCTCGGAGTGATGCCATCAGATGTCATCTCCTTGTATTGTGACAACAACGGCACTATAGCCCTCGTTAAGGAGTTCAGACCTCATCAGAAGTCTAAACATATCGAGCGGTGGTTTCACATTATACACGACTACCTTGAGAAGAAATACATCGAGGTGCGAAGAGCAGACTCCATGGACAATATGACAGACCCACTAATGAAGCATTTGAGCCAGTCGAAGATTGAAACCCATCTTGAGAAGATGGATCTTAGGTATACGGCCAATTGGCTTTAGATCAAGTGGGAGATTGTTAGATGTGCAATCTGAAAAGCAAATTATCGGTTGACACATTATATTATTCTAGGATATAATTTTGTACTGAATTTATTGAAATTAATAAAATAGATATTTTTTTATCTATTCATATGTAATGTGTCTGTAAATCATTCAAGGGGTTAATGGACAATGATATATATTCTTAAGAGTTGAGAATTTGAGACGTGTCATTATAGATTAACTCCTAAATTACTTCCGATCATTGAATCATCATAGGGACGATGGTGGATCCATCAAGATCGATGCATGGATTGCATATCTTTAGGATAGATGAGTCTACAGTGTAGGGACACTGGAGCGAGAGTGCAGATGGTTGTTAGAGAATAATGATATTGAGCATGACCAAAAATAAGAAGTCACTTGGATATCTACTCACTCGTCAGTGACTATCTCGATGCTATAGTTGTGTGAGTAGTTTTTTAATCTGCAGTGTCACGACTGCTTACAGTAGGGTTGCTATAGTTTGATAATACATAAACATGATCCCTAGTCATTTAAGGCCTTACGATGTTTGTTGACTGTAGTAGGTTCACTGTAGAAGTAAGGTGTGCACTCATGGGGGATCTATCAACCTTAGTAGTTGAGGAGTAGTCCCATATGACCTAAGAGACTGAGTCCTTAAGTCTGTAGCCACAGCAACATGATAATGGAAAAGAGTTTTCATGAGATTCATGATTGAGCTCAAGCTAATTAAGTCTTACATATGATGGATGCTTAGGGTTTGATGAGTTTCTATGGCCTGCATCCTGTCGGAACTCTCGATAGAAGAACTGAATCATACAATAACTACACCTAGAGATTTTATTTTTAGTTCTGCTGGGTTGCCACCACATATTATTAGATATCACTGGTGGATTATGAGAACTCACTAGGATCATTCTAGATTGATGATTCTTGATGGGTGTGAGTTGGAAGTATTTCGATCAATCGAAAAGAGTTTTTGATATTATTTTGATAGAGATCATTGTAAGTCTCACTATCAGACAGAATTGAACCTATAGGATCACACACAAAAGGAGTTGACCAAGCCATTTGATAGGATCAAGATCAAATTATCAATTAGATCGATGATTTGGATCGATTTGTAAAAGTTACAAATATAATGTTTGCTAATTGTTAGCATAAGGATCTTAATTGTAAATGTTGTAATGATGTTTGACCTAATCAAATTATAAATCAAGTCTTAATTAATTTAAATCAAATTTAATTTAATTAGATTTGACTTAATTTGAGATTAATTGCATTTCATAATCTAAGTTGGACTTAGATTTCAATCCTTATTAGATTAATATTGACAGTCTTTTCGAATTGGATTCGAACCAAACTCAAATTGACCCTGGACCTCACCTAATTAGATTAGGTTAAGAGGATCTCAGTTTGACTAAGATTCTCTCTTTTTTAGCATGGAAAAGAGGAGGCATTGCCCTTCTCCTAGTGCATGTAGGAAAAGGAGGGGCGCCAATAGTTAGTGCCCCATCCTTTTGAGACTCTCTCTTGCTCAATTTTAAAAATTAATTAAATCTTAACTAATAAGGGTTAGATTAAAAATTTATTTAATTTATTTTTTTATTTTGGCATGGAGATTGAGGAGGAATGAGATTTCTCCTAGAGTTAGGTGTGTGACTCATCATGGCCGCCCACCCTTATGTCTATAAGAGGGGCGTTCCACCTCTTGGATGCCTAAGCAGCTATTCCATCTGGGTCTCCATGAAAAAGAGAGAAAAATTAGAGAGACAAGGAGAAGAAAAAGAAGAGAAAAAAGAAAGGAGAGAAGAAGAAGAGAAAGGATTCTCTTCTAGCATCTTCTTCGAGGTCCTACGTGATGTTGTTCATACTATCTTCTTCTATGACTAGATCCAATCCTATAGAGCAGATCTGAAAGAGGTTAGCACCTTAGTGATTAAGAAGGCTTCAGACTCGCTTCAGTCCTGTATAGATATTTATAGAGACCGGGCACATGCATGGCTTCAAACAGAACCATGAATCAATCTAGATCCGACTTGCAAGTGGATAGCGATCCCAATGTAAGTTTTTAATCCTCTTTATTTTTATTTTTAGATCTATAAATCTAATTTTATTATGCATGTTAGATCATTTTCAGATGATAATTAGATGTGATCTAAGGCATGTAATAGATTAAAATTTTAATCTATACTTTCTGTTGTGTTTTCATCAAGTAAGCTCTTTTTTTCTTTAAGAAATTCTTCATTTTATTTTTGAAATTTATTTTTCTCTTCAACTAGTAATTGATTTAATCTTTTAAGTTCTCTATTTCTTGATCCTAACTTTTTTAAATTATTTACTAGTTCACAAAATGCATCTTGAACTTCGTCAAATATAAAATTAGTGAGATTTTCAAAATCCACCTTATCATCATGAGTCATGAAGCAGAGACTAGAGACTTCTTTTTCTTTTTTTCTGGAGCTTGAGTCATCACGATCATTCCATGTTGTAAGCATTGCATTTTTCTTATACTTCTTGGGGGCTTTCTTAAATAGGAGACAGCCAGCTTTGAAGTGTTCTGACTTTTTGTATTCATAGTAAACTATCTCCTCTTTGTCTTCACTTCCTTTCTCTTTTTCCAAAGTATTCATATAGAAATCTTGCCTTTTCCTCCTCATAAACCTTCTAAATTTTTAAATAATCAAAACATTTCTTCATCATTGATGGTTTCCTCCAACTTATCATTTTCCTTATCTTCCTTGAACACTAATTTTAAGGCCATAGTCTTCTTTTTCTTTGACTCCTCTTCCATATTTTGATGTTTATTTAACTCATAAGTCATGAGTGAACCAAAATGCTATTCTATAGTCAATTTGTTGAGATCTTTGGTTTTTTGATTTAGAGACTTTGTCCTCCCAAGACCTCGGCAAGCACCTAAGGATTTTATGAATATGCTTGCCATTAGATAGGCATTTGCCAAGACTTTTAAACCATTTATTATATTAATAAAACTAATAAATATTTCAGATATAGTTTTATTATGTTCTATTTTAAATAATTCATACTTATGAATAAGCATATTAATTTTAGATTCATTTAGTTGATTGGTACCCTATTGTGTGATCTATAATCATCCTATATTTCTTTTGTTGCAATATAAGTAGAAATTCTATTGAATTTGTAAGTATCTAAAAAGCAATATAAAACATTCATGATCTTTTCATTCAACTAGACCATTTTCTTATCTAACTCATCCCAAACCTTTTTGGGTTTGTGTGAGAAAATGCCATCAATAAGAGTTATCAATGTGGAGACCCAAGCCCGAGGGTCATGACCGACACATAGGATGGACTAGCCAACCTAGCAAGCATAACAAAAATATCAAATAGGATAAATCAAACATACCAATTCTATCAAAAATTTGACAGAGTTTCTCCTAAAAGTTGGACATTCTCAAAGGTATAAGTTTTTGTCTAATTCAGCATATTCATACATACATATATATTCAGGTTTTCAACAACCAAAGCATTTACATGATGCACAACATAAGTATATATATATACATACAGTCATTTCACGTAAGTAAACACAATGGAAGCTAGATCCTGTCTATAGATAACAGAGCACATCTAGAGTTTATACACAATCAAAGTATACTAAAAGAAAATACAACTACAAGACAACAAAAATAGATGCCCACACACGCAAGTGTTGGGCTCACCAAAAAGGATGACTGCTTCTATCAAGTTGAGGAGCCTGGACCCTTCTCAACAATGGTAGCTAAAAAAAATATAAAAGTAATAGAGTGAGTCATAAGACCCAATGAGAGATAATATACCTATAATGGAAATGGGACAAGCTTAGGCATGAGTATTTTAATCAAAGCATTCTTACAACTTTTCCAAACATTAACATAATAATATTTTCGACCAAATAGTGTAACAGAATGGATGTAGAAAATATGTTTCTTTAATAACTATAATTCGAATAATCATCTAAATGATGATTAATAAATAAATTAAATATAATATACTATATTTTAAAATAATCATATATCCAACGTACGAAGGGAGGTCTCGAATCTAGAGCCAAATAGTTACTCACTTATCTGAGACTTCATCAATACTGCACGTGTGTAACAACACATTGGGATAACACCACCCCTATTAGCTAGAAAAACAAAATCGGCCATGTCGGCCAAACACGCTGGGCTAACACCACCCTTGTTAGCTAGGTTATCCAAAACATGATGCATCAAGGCTAATGCCAACTGCCACTAGCTATAGTGTTCTGTCAAAGTTTTCTCCCATAAAATCATATTGTCATCTACCCAAAACACAATTCATATCTCATTTTTTTTTCATTTAAGATAACCAAACAAAATTCCTCATCAATATCATATTTTCAAAGATATCCATTGTTTTTATATTCACTTTTTTTATCAATAGTTAATGGTGCTCATTGTTGGAAATTATATCTCAAAGTCAATCGTCAGTTTATTGACAGTTGTACTTATTGATATAATTGTATATAAATTAATTATTAATAAAATATTTATTTGATAATTTTTATCATAAGCTTGTACATCTTATATATCAGATTTTTATGTTATGATGAAAGTCTTTAGGACTATTTTAAATTGATAAAAGAGGATTTATTATTTAATCTTTAAATAAGTTTATGACTAAATGATATGCTATTACTAGAACGATAGTCATATCAAGTATAGGTCATTGTGTGCTATGTAAGTTGATTGTCCTCTTAACCAAAGAGTGTAGAGATACTGGTATAATATGCAGATAAAATGTAAGAGTATATTTTGCTGAATGTGACCAATTCCAAAGTACTCTGCTGTCAAGAGTTACTCCGAAAGGATATGGATATAAGTGTCCCTGCAATCTGAGATTACCACAGTGACTTGCAAGCAACTCACTATGCTTTGATGCTAGGCTTTCTGAATTTTTAATTCTGGATTGAAAGATTTCTGAGCATAGTCAAGTACTTGTGAAGTTGGTGCATGAGTTAAAATGGAATTGACTGCTTTAAGGGATTGGAGAGAATACTTTGTGTTTCAATTTAGTAAGACCTTGGTCAGGACAGTCCTCATGAGAAGTTATAGGATTTATTAGGTTGAGACACATAATAGATGCATTGTTAGGATTTGACAGTTTAAACTCTAAGTCATCCTTACATCAAGGGTCAAAGAGATGAATTATACAGTAACTGTATCCAAGTAGGTTCTTGAGTGTTATTTTGCATACATTCGGTCTATCCGGACATCGGGTATCATTACTAGATGATTATTTTGATTGGTATAAAAATTTATTTTTATGCTACTAACTTAGGTTCGAATCTATAGGATCACACATATTAGAAGTTTTTATTCGATCAGATGGCTAATCTAAAGAGTCTCACTGGACTGGGACTCTGCTGAAGAGTCCCACTGGACTGAGACTCTGGTGAAGAGTTCTACTGGACTGAGACTCTATCATTAATAAAAGATTAGTCAGTGATTAGATCATTAATTAGTTTAATTTGATTGAGTATTAAATTTTGGATCAAGTCTAATTGAATTGAATTCAATTAGATCAAGTTCGATTAGGTTATGAGATGACCTAATCGGTAAGGAAGAATTGATCCTGATTTGGTCAGGTCTATGGCTCAATTAATTCACTAATTTGATTAGGTTTAATTGAGATTATAGGATCCTAACTAGATTAAATTCATCATATTTTATTTGAATCTAATTGGATTAGATTGGATAGAAATCCGATTGGTTAAATTGTAGAGTCCCAGATGAATGGGACTCTCTCTCTTGCACCACCCAGAAAGACTCACGCCATATCTCATCACACAAAACTAGTTTATGCATGAGAAAACTAAAAGCTAACACCCTTTTGTCACCCACTTTGGATAGGTATTGGTTGTTTGGGTTTGAGTTCAAGTAGGGCTTTGAATTTGAATCAAACTCCTTATCCTAGTCTACCCACCCGCTGGCCCTTGTGAAGGTGCCTATTTTGTGTGACAAAAAGAAATAGCTCCTGATTGTTTTCTATGTCCAAAACCCTCTGGTCAACCCCTCTTTTGGTCAGATAAAGATGAGAAAAAGTTGGAATTTAATTGAAATTCAAAAGAGTTTGACTTGCAACAAATTCTGGCTCTTATCCTGCCTAATCTGATGATACCGATTAACATAAAAGGATGGAATCTTTTTGTGCACCAACAATTAACCTTCTTTTACCATGAGAAAGAGAAGAGAGAAGGGTGTGCAACCAGAGGGGGCATGGGATTTTGTTGAGCATGTAAAATAGAGGAAAATAACCTCTATGGGGCGTGAGATCAAGGGTGGGTGTGAGTTCTAGATCTAGGGTTTTAGATCTAGTGATTGGGAGAGAAGAAAATAGGGAGAAGGAGTTCTTTTATATTTTTTTTCTACCTTTTATAAGTACCTCCTTTGATCCATCTTTGATATCGAAAAGGTCCAAGGTGATCAAAGAAGAAGATCAAATCAAATCTGCCATTAGAATCCGATTGCGCGAGCTAGCACTCCCGCGGAGGGCTGATCAGTTCGAGGGCTTCGCGTGGACCATTCGTAGAGGTCAGACGTTTGTGCAGCTGTAAGCAACCAGCGAAGACTTTCAGATCTATATTTTTGATCATGAAGTTTGACTATCCACTCTCAGATATTGGGTTCGGAACCCTAATAGTGGTAGATTAGATCTATTACAATGTAACGATTTTTGTTCACATGCTTGTTATTTTGAATTTAGATTTTTATGCATGTATATTCATATCATAGATCCATTTGTAAGAGTTTTAAAATTAGATCTTATGTATGCATTTATACATTAAATAGTTTAATCTAATATTCTTCTATTGAAAATTTTTTGAAATGCATGCATAAAACCTTTACGCATCCCAACAGTGATATCAGAGCCACGATTTTATATGACATGAAGTTATTGCATTTGGATCTATATTTTAATTTTGATTAAATTTAATATATGATATTATAGATCTAAAATTAGGTATAGATCAGATAACATAAATTGAAATAAGATTGTCTTGCTATAAGATTTACCCCTAACAGTGCAAAGGTTGTCCTAGTTTGTACTGATCTTTATAAAATCTGATTTTAAATTAGAACATATGATATTTATTTATGATGATTATAATATAATTTTGATATGATCAAAATATAATAATTAGATTTGAAATAATTAAATTAGATTTAAATTATTTAGATTAGATGATCTAAGTAGTGAAGCAATCAGATCGGATTTGTCACCAGACTGTTTGGTCATAGGAGATAATAGAGATTAGATCTTTCTTTTTCTCATTCAATTGGATCTTCTTAAGATGTGTAGGGGTGCCATTGTGACTATGTCCCATGAAGATGAATGCGAAAGAAAATTTTATTTTTCTACAAAATCTTAGGATTGTGTATGTGATACATTATATGAAAAGTAGTTACATCTAATCATTATCAATAAAATGTAGAATCATAAATATGTTTAGAATAGTTCTAAAATAATTTATGCTTGATTTTATTACTGTTTATGTAGAATTACTTTGATATGAAATTATTACAATTATTATAGTTTGCCTGTCGAGTCGACTCAATTTTATTTGGATCGACTCAGGATCTTGGTTAGTCAGCTCAATTTCTATTGAGCTGACTCAATAAAATAGACTAAAAAATATGATTTATAATTTATCATCAATAAGTCAACTAAGTCTCGAAACTTAGTCAATCCATTGTGATCAGTTGGCTCAGTCTAGGAGCAAGCCGATTCAAGTTTCAGATCTAAATAATCGCACATGAAAAATTAATTATAAAAATATTTTATAAAATTTAAAATTATTTTTAAATATTGAATTTCTACCCATAGTCTCAAACTTAATTAAGAATTAAGTTGAATATATTAGATGTAGAAGTATGAATTAAAGATCTAATAGCATTCGCATAAAATATTGGTGATGGGGTGATGGATTTATCGGTTAGCTTGATTAGGTCCTCCTAATTGGGTTAGACCCTAGGGTTAGAATTAAAGATTAAATAAAACTAAATAGAGAAATTGATTAAGTCTAACTAAAAGTTGAATTAGATTAAATCAGAATTTCTCTAGAGCCAATACAATAGTTGTAGTTGGTCAAGTCTATATTTTTGATTAGACCCAAATAGACTTTGATCTCTAGCTCAGTGGTCGAACCAAAATCTATAAGTTGATTGAGTTGAAACTGATTAACCAGTTGGTATCTAAGATAAGTTTGGTAGTCTTGACTAGTGGTCTCTAATTGGGAGCTATTCGCATAGATTGAGTCCATGATGAGCTAATGCCATATCCCTCCCACCGATCTCACTTACCTGATCAATATGGTAAATCATATTTTGATCAGATCGCTTAATGATTGGAGTTTGATCAATACTTACTAGAAAATCAGTTGTGACTGATTTAAGTGCTTATAGTTCGACTTGTCTTAGTCCTTATTATGACTTGATGAAGTCAGTGGGAGAATTGATGACTTGTCAGTTGGACTAGCTTGTTTCTAGTCCACCCTGATCTGACTTGGTGAAGTCAGTGGGAGGATTGAGATTAGCTGGTCTGTATATTTAATTTTGTTAAATTATATTAATCAAATATTTTAAATTATTAGATCTATAAAATGAGCTGGTTATGATGATAACTAGATTATAGCCTCCCATTAAGGTGAATGATAATAGATCCATTATTTTTGATTAACATTACAAGCACCATTCATTTGGTGTTTCTCTGAATGATGAAATTATCATTCATCATATGATGACTCTGTTGTACTATCTGATAAATGGTTGGATTAGTCAAGTCATCCTCAGACTTGATCATTCATTAGTTAGAATCACTGAGTAGGTTTATGTTAATGGTTGGACCTAATCGAAACTTTCAATAGAGACCCATCACCTACTGAAATAAAATCTGAGGTGAAATTGATTACTAAAAATTATTTGAGAAAATAATTTATTGAGAATCTACCCATAGATGCACATAGGTTGATCGAGCCATACTCGGATCCATATGCAATCTGTGTGAATTCTAGTACCCACTAAAGAATTAAGGTAATTTCTCAAATTGAAGGTAGAGGCTAACAATTCATATAAAATAGTGAGAGAATCTTTAGACTAAAGTTCAGATCTTTAGGCTTGATTAATTCATATACTAATTAGGTTTGTGTTTTTTTTTCTTTTCAAAATAGCTAGCAATTTATCACTCCACTCACTGTTTGATAATAATGAGCTTATTGGATCCAACTTCGATAGTCAGTATCAGAGGTTGAACATTGGTCTTGAGCCCAATCTAGCTAAAAAGTTTAAAGCTAAACCGAGTCAGACTGATTATGACCCAAATAGGCTAAAGAAAAAAGAGCAATTAGTTGCTAGCCAAGGTGCTTTATGATAACACCTTGTATTTCTCCATATGTGACACTACTACCTGGATATTAGATATCAAAAGTGTTGGAAAATGTATCCCAAAGCCAATCGTTAATCTGTTGATGATTATGCTTATATTTATAAATATATATATAAATTTTTATTAATAAAAATTATTTCATATTTTCATCATATTTTGTCCATCTTATTTGAACTACTGTGATTGTGATGAAGTCCTTAGGACTATATTTAATCGACAAAAGAGAATTTATCATTTAGTCCTTAAAAAATATTCGCGATCGAATGATATGTTGTTAATTGGATGATAGCAATATCGAGTATAGGTCGTTGTGTGCCATACGAGTTAGTTTTCTTTTAACTAAAGAGTGTGGAGAAACTGGTGTGGCATACAGGTAGAATGTAGGTATACATTTACACCGAACGTGATCATTTGTCGAGCACTCTACTGTCAAGAGTAGCTCATGAAGGATATGGATATAAGTATCTCTTAGACCTGAGATCATCATAATGACTTATATGCAACTCACTGTACTTTAATATCGAACCATTTGAATTTCTAGTTCAGTGATAAAAGATTATTGGATACAGTCAAGTACTTATCAAGTCGGTGTGTGAGTCAAGATAGAATTGATCCCTCTGAATTAGTAGGAGATATGCATCAATGTATTTCAATTTAGTAAAATCTTGACCAAGATAATCCATGTAATGGATTTGAAAGATTGAAATACAACGTGGTTGACTACATTAGGGTTGACAGTCAAATCCTAGGTCTTGAGCATTAGGATCAAAGGGATGAATTATATGGTAACCATACGCCAGTAGGTTCTAGAATATTGCTTTGTAATTCTTCGGCCTATCCAGACGTTGGATCCCATTGCTGAATAATTACATCGATTAGTATAAAAAATTATTTCTATGCTACTGACTTAGGTTCGAACCTATGAGGTCACATACATTAGAAGATTCGATCAGATCTGATGGCTGAAGAGTCCAATTGGATTGTGACTCTGGTGAGAAGTCCCATGAGAACTGAGACTTTGAAGGAGAGTCCCATTGGACTGAAACTCTACTATTAATGAAGAATTAATTAATAATTAGATTGTTAATTGACTCAATTGGATTGAGTAAAGAGTTTTGAATTAAGTCTAATTGAATTGATTCAGTTTGACTTAGATTGAGTTTGATTTAATCAAACCTGATTGCAAAGAAAATTTGATTCAGATTTGATCAAAACTTGGGCTCAGCATATTCCTAATTGGGTTAGAAATTTATTGAGATGATTGAGCTCCTAATTAGATTAGGTTTATTTCTATTATTGGGTTTGAATCATATTCAATTTGGTTTAAAATTAATTTAGAAATGAAGAATACCAATCGATAGAGACTCTATCCTCATCTCTTGCACCATCCTGGACCCATGCCTTTATTCTCAATGCCATAATAGTTTTGGCATGAGATTTTTGGCATGAAGAATGTGGGCCCAATAAGGGTGGTAGCAATGCATGGTGAGTCATGATCTTATCTCCTGTCTAATTCAAATGCGATCCGAATTAGAGATAAGAAGATAAGAAGGAAAGGAATTTTTCAAACATGGAAAGAAGGGAGGCACCATTTTTTTTTCTTAATTTTTTTGAAGAATTTTTGGGCATGTGAGACTCCTAATCTCCTTCCCCATGCCAGCTTTCATTTATGGAATTTTTGGGATGCCCAAATTGTTTTGGCATGGACTCTTCTGTCGCCCTCTGTTTGACCAAAACTCTAATCCCTCTTCTATATAAAGGGGGCTTTAGTAGTGGACATCCCATGTGTTCTCCTTGCTGATTTTTATTTTTCTCTTGAGATTCTTCTCCTCTTCTCTTCCTCCTCCAGATATTCTCTTCTTTTGGACCATCCAAGGTTTTTGAAGAAGAAAGGAGAAATCAGTCTCAAAGATCCTTACAAGTTAGCACTTCTAAGGAGCCTGATCTGTATCGATCTTCGTATGGACATTCTATAGAGGTCGGATGACTTTGTATGGCTGCAAGCAACTTGAAGGAGCACCTATCCAAATGTTGAACTAGTGAAGATCATCAGCTTATAGTTCGGTAAAGGTTCCTAAACTTATTTCATTGTTTGTGATAGATCTAAGGGTTAGATCTAGATTGCAGCATCGATTAGATCGACGTAATTTTTATTTTTAGATCTTAAAGTATATATTAAATTATATTATAGATCTTGGCATGATAATCTAGATTAGATCTTATGCATGTAAAATAGATTAAGTTATTTAATCTAATAGTTTCACTGCATAAATTTTAAAATTATATGCATAGCACTGCCGTATGTTTCCTTCAATTGGTATTAGAGCTTTGTTTCTTATAATATGATTTGATATACTTTTAGATCTGATTATATGTTATTAGATCTGATTATTTATTATGTAGATTAGATCTAAATATATTTTATTTTTAGATCTAATTTTTTATATATTAGATTAGATGATCTGAGTAGCAAAGTACTCAGATTGAGCAATCACCAGATCGTCCGATCATAGGAGTAAGTAGGGTTACATGACCCTCTCCTCCCATTTAATGGGGTGCTCTTATGACATATAGGGGTGCCACTGTGATGTCCTATGAAGAAGAAAGCAAAAAAAAAAACTTACTTTCTTGCAAAATCCTGGATCTTGAAATCTTAAGATTTATTGTATGTGATGCAAGTTACAAAGAAATGTAGTTACATCTAATCTTGATAATCAAAATTATTTTAATTTAAAATAATAAAAATTTAGATATGATTTAAAAAAATTTTATGATTTAATATAAAAAGTTTGTATGAAAAATTATTTCAAAATCTAAACCATATTGATGCAAAAATTTAATTAAGAATTAAATGTTGAATCAATTAGATCTAGAATTATGATTTAAGATCTAATGATATTGTATAAAATATGGGACCGAGATTAGCTCAAATTAGATCCTTTTAATTGGGTTAGACCTAAGGTTAGAATCCAAGAATTAATCAACTATGTAGAGAAATTGATTAAGTCTAACCAAATATTGAATTAGATTAAATCAAGATTTTTTTAATACAATAGTTATAGATGGTCAAGTCTATGTCTTTAATTAAACCAAATAGACTTTGATTGTGGCTCACTGGTTGAACTCGAATCATTAGGTTATTCAAATCGAAATTAATTAACCAATTGATATCTAAGATAAGTTTGGCATTTTGACTGGTGGTTTTTAATTGGAAGTGGCTTAACTGGCCATTTTGATGGTGTCTAAGGCAAGCTTAGCAGACCCTCCCATCGATCTCACTTACCTGGCCAATTTAGTGAATTATATTTTGATTAGATCATCAAGTGATTTGAGTTAACCCATGCCATTAAGGTTGATCAGTGTGACTGATCTAGGTGCCATTTCAATCAGCATGATCCTAATCCGATTCAATGACTTGGTGAAGTCAGTGAGAGATTGTGGTTTGCTGATTGATCTCTTCTCTTTTTTTCTCTTAATTCATAACAAAATCTTCTAAATTATTAGATCTCTTAAAATGAGATAGTTATGGTGATAACTAAATCATAATCTCTCATTAAATTGGATGATAATGGGTCCATTAGTATGATGATCATTGAAGGTCCAAAGGTCTGATGCTCATCTACTACTAAAATTATCATTCATAATATGATGACTTAGTCGAGTCTATCTAGCTAGTGGTCAGGTTAGCCGATCAAAGTTGGACATGATCATTTGATAGTTAGATTCATAAGTATGATCATATTAATGATTGGACCTAACCTGTAGGGCTTGCAGAGAATATCAAAGTTAACTAAAAAGTTATCTAGGGCTAAATTAATTACTAAAAATTATTTGGTAAAACAAGTAGTTTATAAACCTACCATAGATGTACATGGGTGAGCCGGCCAAAATCGGGCTTATGTGCAGTTTGTGTGGATTCTAGTACCCGCTAAGGAATTAAGATAATTTCTCGAGTTGGAGGTAGAGGCTACCAATTTGTATAAGATAGTGGGAGAACCTTTAGACTAAAGTTTATGTCTTTAGAATTAATTAATTCATATACTGATTAGGTTTTGATTTTTTTCTTTGTGCAGATATGGCCTCAAACTTGTCGCTCCGATCACTATTGGACAGTGAGAAGTTGACAGGATTCAATTTCGATAACTGATATTGAAAACTTAAAATTATCTGGGAGCATGAGCAGATCTTGTATGTAATTATGGATTTGACATCTGAGGAGCCTGCTCCCAATGCCCGTGGTGCAGTTCAAGATACTTATTTGAAGTAGCTCAACGATCGTACCATGGTGCGTTGTATAATGTGGGTTGCAATAAATGATGAGTTCAGTTGAAAGTATGAAGAGGCTCAGCCATAGGACATGCTCAAGGTGTTGAGAGAGTCTTTTGGTACTCCTGATGATGTTGAGCAGTACAAGACTAGTTGCATCATTTTCAATGCTCGGATGAGGGAGGGAGTGTCGATTATCGATTATGTATTGTACATTGTACATAATCGAATAGATCAAGCGACTGAGCAAGCTTGGCTTCTCTTTGCATAAACAGCTAGAGAAGGATGCGATCCTGAACTCCCTATCCAAATCCTACCTGTCATTTCTCAATCATTTTAGAATGATGAAGCCTGTAGTCAATTACTGTGGTCTGTTGGGATTGCTACAGACTTTTGAGAAGGATCACCAACTCTATAAGGAGATGGTGAATGTAGTGGGAGGATCTTCTTTGGGTAGACGTCGTCCCTTTAAGAAAGAAAAGAAGAAGAAAAATAAGAAGGTGCAAAGTGCTGAGAGTTAGACCTAGAAGTTCAAGTTCAAAGTCGATCAGAGTCAGACAGAGTGCTTCTATTATAAGAAGCAGGATCACTAGAAGAAGAACTGTCCTCAATACTTAGCTTCTCTTGACCTGAACAGGTCAAAGAGAAAAAGCAATCGGTTGCTGGACAAGGTACTTATATCATAACACCTTGTAACTTCTCAGTTTTTGATACAATGATCTGGGTATTAGATATCAGTAGCCCTATTAACATTTGCAATTCATTACAGAATCTTCAGATCAGAGGAGGTACTGCTAGAAGGTAGAGAAAAAATAGAAAACAACTCCTTCTTCCTATTTTCTTCTCTCCCAATCACTAGATCTAAAACCCTAGATCTAGAACTCACACCCACCCTTGATCTCACTCCCCACAAAGGTTATTTTCCTCAATTTTACATGCTCAACAAAATCCCACACCCCCTTTGGTCGCACACCCTTCTCTCTTCTCTTTCTCATAGTAAAAGAAGGTTAATTGTTGGTGCACAAAAAGAACCCATCCTTTTATGTTAACCGGCATCATCAGATTAGACAGCATAAGAGCCAGAGTTTATGGCAATTCAAACTCTTTTAAATTTTAATTAAATCCTAACTTTTTCTCATCCTTATTTGACCAAAAGAGAGGCTGACCAGAGGGTTTTGGGTGTGGAAAACAATCAAGAGCTATTCCTTTTTGTCACACAAAATAGGCACCTTCACAAGGGCCGGTGGGTGGGTAGACTAGGATAAGGAGTTTGATTCAAATTCAAAGTCCTACTTGAACTCAAACCCAAACAACCAATACCTATCCAAAGTGGGTGAAAAAAGGGTGTTAGCTTTTGATTTTCTCACACATAAACTAGTTTTATGTGATGAGATATGACGTGAGTCTTTCTGGATGGTGCAAGAGAGAGAGTCCCATTCATCTGGAACTCTAGGGTTTAACCAATTGAATTCTACCAAATGCAATCCAATTAGACCCAAATAAAATATGATGGACCTAATCTAATTAGGCTCTGATAACTTTAATTAAATCTAATCAAATTAGTAAATTAATTGATCCATAAACCTGATCAAATCAAGATCAATTCTCCCTTACCGATTAGGTCATCTCATAATCTAATCAGACTTGACCTAATTGAATCTAATTCAATTAGACTTGATCCAGACTTTAATACTCAATCAAATTAAACTAATTAGTGATCTAATCATTGACTAATCTTTCATTAATGATAGAATCTCAATCCAATGGGACTCTTCACTAAAGTTCCAGTCCAGTGAGACTCTTCAACAGAGTCCTAATCAAGTGAGACTCTTCAGATCAGCCATCTGATCAGAGAGAAATTTCTAATGTGTGTGATCCCATAGGTTTGAACCTAAATTGATGGCATAGAAATAGATTCCTATACCAATCAAAGTAACTATCTAGCAATAGTACCTAACATTCGGATAGGCTGAAGGTATGCAAAGCAACACTCAAGAACTTACTTGGATACAGTTACTATATAATTCATCCATTTGACCCTTGATGCAAGGATGACTTAGAGTTTAAACTGTCAACTCCTAATAGTACATCTATTATGTGTTTCAACTTAATAAATTCTGTGACTCTTCACAAGGACTGCCCTGATCAAGATCTTACTAAATTGAAACACAAAGCATTCTCTCCAATCTCTTAGAGCGGTCAATTCCATCTTTGACTCACACACTAACTTCACAAGTACTTGACTGTGTCTAGAAACCTTCCAACTCTGAACTAAAAATTTAGATAGTCTGGCATCAAAGCACAGTGAGTTGCTTGCAAGTCATTGTGGTGATTTCAGATTGGAGGAACACTTATATCCATATCTCTTTGGAGTAATTCTTGATAGTAGAGAGCTCTGAAGTTGGTCACGTTCAGTAAAATATACTCTTATATTTCACTTGCATGCTATACCAGTGTCTCTACACTCCTTGATTAAGAGGACAACCAACTTATATAGCACACAATGATCTATACTTGATATGGATATTATCCTAGTAATAGCATATCATTTGGTCGCAAACACATTTAAGAACTAAATGATAAATCCTCTTTTATCGATTTAAAATAGTCCAATGGGCTTTCATCATAACATAGAAGTTCGATATATAAGATGTGCAAGCTTATGATGAAAATTATCAAATAAATATTTTATTAATAATTAATTCATATACAGTTACATTAATGAGCACAACCATCAACAGGCTGGCGATTGACTTTAGGACATAATTTCCAACAACTCTCACTTGGACTAAAGCCAATTAGTACAGTATCGTATACCTATCTTTAATTTATGATCTTCGAACTCCTTTATTGCAAGGGCTTTAGTGAATGAATCCATCAGATTCTTCCTTCCATCGATCTTCTAAAGGTCGACGTCACCTCAATCCACGATCTCTCAGACAAGATGGTAGCGATACAGAATATATTTTATCTGCTGATGTACCTTCAGCTTTTTTGCCTAAGCTATGGCTCCAGTACTGTCACAGTAGATCATAACTGGACCATCAAGAGAGGGTGCCACTCCAAGCTCGATGGTGAACTTTCTCAGTCACACACCTTCTTTTATAGCATCAGATGCCATGATATACTCCGCCTTGCATACTGAGTCAGCCACTGTATGCTGCTTGAAAATTTTCTAACAGACTACTCCATCATTTAGGATAAAGACGTATCCCGATGTGCTCTTACTATTTTCATAATCTGACTAAAAATTGAAATCAGTATATCTCATGAGTTTCAAATCAGATTCTCCATAAACGAGTCAATGGTCATTAGTATTTCTCAAATACTTAAAGATGGTATTTTTGCAACCTTCCAATGGTTCTCATCCAGATCTGATAGGTATTTGCTTACTACTCCTAATGAGTATGCCACATCCAATCTCATACATGTTATGATGTATATTATAGAATCTACTGTCGAGGTATATGAGATTCTACTCATACGCTCTCTCTCTTGAGAGGTTGTCAAATAATTCTTATTGGAGAGAAAAATTCTATGGCCTATCGGAAGATAGCCTTTCTTGAAATTCTCCATCCTAAACCATTTCAACATGGTATCTATGTATGTAGATTTAGAGAGCCCAAGTAGCCTCTTAGATCTATCCCTATAGATCTTCATCCTTAGGATGTAGGCTACTTCTCCCAGATCTTTCATGGAGAATTGTAATGATAACCACACTTTTATTCTCTGTAATGCAGAGATATCATTTTCGATTAACAGAATATCATCCACATACAAAATAAAAATATAATCACTGAAATATTAACCCACTTATATATGCAAAATTTCTCTCCATTCTTAATAAAGTCATATGTTCTGATCACCTTATCAAAATGTATGTTCCAACTCTGAGATACTTATTTCAATTCATAAATGGATCTCTGAAGCTTGCACATCTTAGACTTATCCGTGGATGTGAATCTTTTAGATTGTATCATATATACCTCTTCATTCAGCTCTCTATTTAAGAAAGCTATCTTCATATCTATTTATCAGATTTCATAGTCTAGGTATGCTACTATCGCAAGCATGATCTGAATGGACTTAAGCATTGCTACAGGAGAAAATATCTCATCATAGTCAATAATGTTGGAATACATAGGCGATTTCATGCATGTATTTTAAAACTTTTTTTGAATAAATTATAGCGAAAGACCATTAGATTAATCAGATTAATCTAATATGCATATGATCTAATCATCAAATCAACTTACTCTAAAATTTATGATATGTTATGTTGCATATAAAATCTGAAATAATCCGAAGATAAAATCAGCATGCATGCATGTGAGCAGTAGATCATATCTACTTCTAATCTAAGTTTAGAACTCGATATCTGAGCATGAATCGATGATCTCTACTATTGAGAGACATAGTAGAGAGGATCCTAGCTAGTTGCTCACAGCCGCATATGCGTCTGGTCTCTATAAAAAATCCACTCGAAGCTCTGATCTGATCGGTCTTCTCGGGAGTGTTAGCTCATATGAAGACCTTCTTCTTGGCTGAACTGGATCCTTTCTTTAAATCTGTGGAACTTTTTTAGAGGTTGAAGATATATTTTTAGAGGAGATGAAGAGGTAGAAGAAAGATAGAGAAAAAAAATAATTTTTTTCTAATTTATTCTCTCTTCCCAAACCCTTAGAATCAAAAATCTAAAATTTAGATTTTTGCACACATCCCAAGAGAGAGGACTCTCTTCTTTATTTTTCATGTCATGAACCATACCCAAACTTCCTTCACATGAAGACCTCTCTTTTGATATCTTACACACACAAAAGAAACTACAAAAGCCCCTTTTATAGGCATGTAAGGAAGTGGGATGAAGAGTCCTAGTGATCCTGGACTCTTACAGAATTTTGCCTACCTTCATAATTCCACATCCCAAAACATGCTAAAAAAAATGTAATGCCTCTTTCCATATTTTTTTATAGTAAATCAGTTCTCTAAATAATCTCTCACAAAAAATCTCCTCAAAATGTCTCACATATAAGGAGAAAAAAATTTATTGACATGGTGAGATTGATCTGGATGAGAACAGATTTTTCTGATAAAGAATATTTTGAAATCTAATTTTAGAACCTTTCTTTTATCAAAACCAAATTATATTTGGATGTGAGATATATAATAGAAAAAATTCTTTGGTGTGAAAAAATATCATATAAAATAATTATGTGTGTGTGGAGATATATGGCGTGCAAACTGGGTTGACGCAGGGAGAAGAGTCCAATTCTAATAAGGACTCTAAGTTTCCTTATTTGGATCCAAACTAAATCACATCTGGTTTAGTCCAAATAAAGTATATAAAATTTAATTTAATTAGGTTCATAAATTTTTAATCAAATCTTAATCAAATTAAAAATTGATTAAACCAAAGTCCTGATCAAATCAGGAATAATTCTCCCTTAGCGATTAGGTCATCTCATAACCTAATCGGATCAAATTGAATCTAGTTCAATTAGATTTTATTTAATCCTTTTTGCTCAATCAAATTGAGCTAATTAGCAATCTAATTATTAATTAATCTTTTATTAATT
Organism: Elaeis guineensis; assembly: GCF_000442705.2. Lineage (NCBI taxonomy): Eukaryota > Viridiplantae > Streptophyta > Magnoliopsida > Arecales > Arecaceae > Elaeis > Elaeis guineensis. The sequence goes on along the minus strand of NC_026001.2, from coordinate 42,751,466 downwards.
TACTAGCACTTGGTGAATTAATTTATTATAATTTTTGCATAAGATTAATCATCAATCGAATTGATGATTAAGTCCTTGAATGATTCTCAATCGTTGATCAGCCACATGATCAGTTAGAAACTTCTTTCGAGTGTGACCCCATAGGTTCGAACCTAAGTCGGTAGTATAAAAATATCTTTCTGAACCAATCAGTGTAACCATCTAGCAATGATGATCCGACATCCAAATAGGTCGAATGATGACAAACCAACATTCAAGTACCTATTGGCGTATGGTTATCGTATAATTCATCCCTTTGATCCTAATACTTGAGGATGATCTAAGATTTAACTATCAATTCTAGATAATTTATCCATATTATATTTTAATCTTTTTCAAATCCATCACATAGATTATCCGAGCTTAGATTTTGCTAAATTAAAATACACTGATGCATATCTCCTACTAATTCAGAGGGGTCAATCCCATCTTGACTCACACACAGACTTGATAAATATTTGATTGTACCTAAAAATCTTTCGTTACTAAATTAAAAATTCAGTTAGTCCAGCACCAAAGTATAGTGAGTTGCTTGTAAGTCACCGTGGTGATCTCAGGTCGGAGGGACACTTATACCTATACCCTTCGCGAGCTACCCTTGACAGCAGAGTACTCAATAGTTGGTCACGTTCAGTAATGATGTACTCCTACATCTCATCTGTATGCCATACCAGTATCTTCATACTATTTGGTTATCAAAAAAACTAACGCATATGGTACACAACAACCTACACTTGATATCGCTATCATCCTAGTAATAGCGTATTGTTTGGTCGCAAATCAATTTAAGGAATACATGATAAATCTTCCTTTATCGATCAAAGTAGTCCTAAAAACTTCATCACAATATAGGAGTTCGTTAGAAGATATAATCTTGTAATGAAAAATATTAAATAACTTTTATTATTTATCAATTTATATATATTTATAATTAGTACAATCATCAAACGATTTGCTTTAGGACACAATTTTCAACAACTCTTACTTGGACAAAAGCCAATCAGTATAGTATCATATATCCATCTTCGATTTATCATCTCAAAACTCCTAGATACTAAGGTTTTAGTAAATGGGTTGATCAAGTTCTTCTTTCTGTCGATCTTCTAAAGATTGATGTCATCTTAGCAGATTTTTTAAATAAGGTGGTAGCGATGCAAAATGCTTGGTAAGCTAATGTGACTTCAACTTCTTGTCATGAGCTATGATTTTAGTGCTATACAATACAGCAGAACCATTATCAGAAGGTGTCACTCCTAGCTTGTCAGTGAACCTATATAATCGCATAGCTTCCTTGCAAGCATCGAATGCTGCAATGCATTTTGCCTCACAATTTGAATTTGGAAATATTTTTCTACTTGGAACCTTTCCAGCAGATTGCTCCATTATTTAAGATAAGGATGTATTCTGACATATTTTTGCTATTATTATATCCAACTAAAAATTGAAGTCACACTCTACAAGTTTTAAGTCAGATTCTTCATAACCAAATCACCGATCCTTAGTATTTCTCAAATACTTAAGGATGACCTTCTAGTGATTCTCACCCAGATCTTGCAAGTATCCACTCACTATCCTAATGAGTATACCATATCCGATCTCATACATGGTGTATATGATAGAACAAATTCTACTCATAAACATCCTATGTATGTTGGACTGAAAAAACTTAAGCAGCCTCTTAGATCTATCTCTATAGATCTTCATCCCTAAGATGAGGGATGCTTTTCTCAAGTCCTTTATGGAGAACAATAATAACAGAAAAACCTTTATTCCCTGTAATGTAAGGAATGTCATTCTCAATTAAGAAAATTTCATTCACATACAAAATAAAAAATACACTCATAGAACTATTAACCCATTTGTGCTTGCAGGTTCTTCTTTGTTCTCAACGAAGTCATGCATTTTGATCACTTATCAAAATTCATGTTTCAACTTCAAAATATTTAGCATTACCACAGGAGAAAATATCTCGTTATGGTCAATACCATAATATTGATAATATCCTTAGGTAACCCAACGAGCTTTATAGATCTCCACCTTCTCATCTGTGCTACTCGATCCTATTGGAGATCCACTTACACTCTATGGGCATTACCCCTTCGAGTGGATCAACAAGTGTCCATACACCATTGATCTTCATGGACTCCATTTTGGACCTATGGCTCCAAGCCATTATTCAGAGTCAAGCCTTTGCATGGCATCCACGTGGTGATCAAATCCTTGTTGTTCTCATCGAGTTTAACAGGATCACATCTCAGATTTAGAAATCAAAGTCTCTATCCGACGGACGCGATACTCTATTGGATCTCCTTCATGGTGCCTCTACAATAGATTTTATATTTGATCTAATTAAATCTAGTTTTATGGGTTCATTAGATTATATCGATTCTTCTACCTGTCGAACTTCATAAGTTTCATATTAAAGGCATCAGTACCTTCATCAAGGTACTCTTTTTCTAAAAGGAATGTCAAACAATTTTTGTTCTTTAGCAAGATAGAAGTTATATCCCTTATATTTTTTGGGGTTATCCTACGAAATAATATATATAGGATCAGAATCTAAGCTAATCAGTTTGTAAATACTCGACATAAACTGAATACTCCCAAATCTTAAGATAAGAAAGTATCGGCTTACACCTAGTCCATATCTCATATGGAGTCATTGCGATTGATTAATTCAAAATTTAGTTCAGAATATAACAAGAGTCTTAAGAGCATAACCCTAATAGAATACTGGCAGACTTATAAACCCCATCATGGATCGAACTATGTCTAACAAAGTCGATTCCAATAAGAGAGAATCCTTATTCTCTTCTAGATATGTAAAAAAAAATACATCGGAAGGGCATTCTTCTCTTTGGTCTGACTAAAAGACTTCAATGCTCTTTTAATTCATTTCTCTACCTTATTATAAAATTATTTAAATATTTTAAATAATTCAAATTTATGACAAACATATTCGTAGATCCAATACATTAGTATATATCAGATTCAAAATATCATTGGCTCATTCACCTTTTTCAGTAAAAGGTGACTTGGTCATCTTACTAAGGAGATAGGATTGACAGGTTGACAATGATTCACAATCATTGACCTCAAGAATTATCGTTTGTTGATCTTATTCTTATTTATATGACTGAGCCTAAATTGTCAAAGGTAGGCTTTCATGATATTATCTACTTTAGGGGGTTTGTTTGATTATGTACAATACACTAACAGGCTGTGACTATTCATAAATATGATTTCTCAGTTATCCATATAATTTTGACATCATTCATAATGATATCACAAAATCATTAGACAATAGTGACAATCACTAAAACAACATTCTTAGAATTGAAAATAAGCTCGATGATTCCTAAAACTAAGATTGGAATATAACTTCCATCTCCAACGTTAAAAAATCTCTTGCTGTTTTCAAACTTTCTACTAATCTAAAATCATTGCAACAATTTGCATGGACTTTTGATATCCAATATCTAGGTAGTAGTGTCAGAGATAGAGAAATCATAAGGTGTTATCATATAAGTACCTTTTTCAGCAACCCTTTACTGATTTCTTAGCTTGTTCGGGTCAAGAGACTCTACCAGACTAGGTTAATCTTAGATTCTTTTGTCAGTTCGAACTCATTAGCCCAAGTATGACTCTTTGCATCTTTTGTTTTCTTTTTTTTTTTCAAAAAATTATTGCCATACTGAAGATATGTCTTCAAAGGTGCGAAAGAACTCTTTCAATATTTAAAAAATTTTCTCCTACTGAGCATCATTGAATTTATAATTAAATTCATGTTCTTTGCTGCTCTTAATAACACCACATGGTGATATAATTATTTGGCCACTTCTGATAAGTGCCTTTGATCGTATCATGTGTTGGATGTGAGAACTTCAGGTGCTGGATCCATAATCATATTTAGGATCCATTCATGCTCTAAAACTATTTGCAACTTTCAATACCAATTATCAAAGTTGGGTCCTATAAATTAGTCACTGTCAAAAGTGAATGGAGCAACGAACATCTAGCCATAACTGAAAGAAAACACAAAATCTCTATGTTTATGAATTGATGAAGCCTAAAGATTTGGACTTTAGTCTAAAGATTCTCTCACTATTTTAGTCGAATTGGTAGCCTCTACCTCCAATCCGAAGAATTATCTTAATTTTTTGGTGGGTACTAGAATCCACACAGACTGCATATAAATCCGAGGATGGCTCGGTCAATCCATATACATCTATGGATAGATTTTCAATCAATTATTTTTCCAAATAATTTTTAATAATTAATTTTGCCTCAAATTTTATTTCAGTAGGCAATGGGCCTCCACTGAAAGTTTTGGTTAGGTCAAACTATTAACATGAACCTACTCAGTATTTTTAACTAATGAATAATCAGATCTGAAGATGGCTCAGTCAACCCAATCATCATCAGATAGTATAGCAGAGTCATCATATGATGAATGATAATTCTATCATTCAGAGAAAATACCAGACGGATGGCGCCTACAATGTCAATCAGAAATAATAGACCCATTATCATTCACCTTAATGGAAGGCTATGATCTAGTGATCCCCATAACTAGCTCATTTTATAGATCTAATAATTTAGAAGATTTAAGAAATAGTTTAGAGAAGTGATGAGAAGAGATCAATCAGTAAACCACAATCCTTCCATTGATTTCATTAAGTCATTGAATTGGATCAGGGTCATACAGTTGAAATGGCACCTTGATCAGTCACATTGATCAACTTTAATGGCATGGATCAACTCGAATCACTTAGCAGTCTAATCAAGACATAATTCATCAAATTAGTCAGGTAAGTGAGATCAGTGGGAGGGTCTGCTAAGCTTGCCTTAGACACCATCGAAATGGCCAGGTAAGCCGCTCCTAATTAAAATCCATCAGTCAAAATGTCAAACTTACCTTAGACATCAATTGGTTAATCAGTTTTGATTTGACCAACCTAATGATTCGGATTCAACCACTAAGCTATAATCAAGGTCCATTTGGTCTAATCAAAGACATCAACTTGACCATCTACAACATTGTATTGGTTCTAGAGAAATCTTGATTTAATCTATTTCAATATTTGGTTAGATTTAATCAATTTCTCTAGTTAGTCCATTAACTCTTTGATTTTAACCTTGGATCTAATCCAATTAATATGATCTAATCTGAGCTAATCCATTTTCTTATATTTTATACAAATGATATTAGATCTTTAATTCATTATTCTAGATCTAATCGATTCTACACTTAATTCTCAATTAGGTTCAGCATCAACATGGGTTTAGATTATAGTTTGAAACAATTTCAACCTTTCCAATAAAAGATGATTAAGTCAATTATGCCAAAAGTAGATTTTAGTGACATTATCTAATCTAAGATGCTAGTTAGATGTGTACTTTACACTAACAGGCTATGGTACTGAGTTTATATCATTTTTAATTATCTATTTATTATTGTAGTATCATTCATAATGATATTACAACAATCATACTTATTGACATCATCAATAAGATTGGACAATAGTGATAATCACTTAAAATGACATCTTCAGGATTGAAAACAATCTTGATGATTCTTAATGTTAAGACTGAAATAAACTTTCATCTCTTACATTCAGGAGTCTCTTGCCATTTACAAACCTTCTACTATCCTAAAGTCTTTTACAACTATTTGCAAACATGACTTGCACTATCAGTATCTTATACCTAGATAGTAGTATTACCAATAGAGAAACTTCAAGAAGTTATCATATAACATCTTGACCAGCAATGATTTGTTGATTTTTTTTTAAGCCTGTTTGGGTTAGTCTGAGACTTCTTGATCAATTCGCTCAAAAACTATATTAAACTTTTGATACTGGCTATCAAAGTTAGGTCTGATAACATTGTCACTATCTAACAATGAACAAAGCGACAATATTCTAGCTATTTCTGAAAAGAGAATAATTGACCTATTAGTATATAAATTATTTTAAGCCTAAAGACTTAGATTTTAGTCTAAAGGTTTTTTTACTATTTTATACGAATTGATAGCCTCTACCTCCAATCTGAAAAATTACTTTAATTCCTTAGCGGGTGCTAGAATCCACACAGATTGCATTCAGGCCCGAGTGCGGCTCGATCAACCCTAGTGCATCCATGTGTAGATTCATAATCAATTATTTCTCTAAATAATTTCTAACAATCAGATTTTATCCCAGACATCCCTTCAGCAGGCGTGTAGCACCTCCACTAAAAATCTTGGTTAGGTCCAACCATTAATATGACAACATCAAGTGCATCCAACAAATGGATATCCATACCTGAGTGTGGCTTGGCTAATCTGAATATTGATCTGAAGGTACAATAAGATAGTCATATGATGGATGATAATTCCAATACCTAATAGACACCGGACGTGTGGTGCCTCCAATATCTATTTGAAATTTTGGACTTATTATCATGCATCTTAATGAGAGGCTATGATCTAGTTATCCTCATAACTAGCCTCATTTTATAGACCTAATAATTTAAAAAATTTGATTAATTTATTTTATAAAATATAAGTCGACCTGCAAGTCATAAATCCTCCCACTAATTTTATCAAGTCATTAAAAAGATTAGTGACTAGCTGGTCCAACCAGTAAGTTATAAATCCTCCCACTGACTTCACCAAGTCATGAGAAGGACTAGAGACAAGTCGGTCTAACTGACAAATCGATCCAGGGCACCTAAATCAGTCATACTGATTAACCTTAACAACATGGGTCAACTCAAATTAGTGATCAAATCAGTCAAATGACTTAGGCTCAACTATTGAGCCTCAATCAAGGTCCATTTGGTCTAATTAAAGATATGGACTCGATCAACTATAACTATTATTTTTGATCTAGAGAATTTTTGATCTAATCTAAATCAACTATTGGTTAGATTTGATCAACTACTCTTTTTAGGCCATTAAGTTTTTGATTCTAACCTTAGGTCTAACCCAACTAAAAGGACTTGATTTGAGCTAACCCATATCTCATATTTTATGCAATGTCATTAGATCTTTAATCATAATTTTAGATTTAAAATATATTTTTTAATTTTTAATTTAGTATCGTATTAACATGGGTTAAGATTATTAATTGAAACTATTTTAATTTTTATAAAATAATTTTATATCATTTTTATGCAAAATTTTCTATTTCAAAAATTAGATCGGCTCACCCCTAAACTGAGTTGGCTCACTTCAGTAGGTCGACTAAGTCTAATACTTAGTTGGCTAACTAATTATAAATAGTAACTATTACTGTTTGGCCTGAGATAATTGGGTCAGGTCAGTCAGCATTGAATCAATTAAAACAGAGGATTGGATCGACTCAGTTCAAAATTAGTCAGCTCAGTTGGCGTGCCAACAAGTATTATATAGTTTTAGATCTAAAAATTCTCACATAAACTGAAATAAAATTAATCATAACAAACTTTAGATCATATCTAAATATTTTATGATTTCAAATTTTATTTTATTGATTAAAATAATTTTAATTATAGGGATTAGATATTTTACTTTTCATACAACTCATGCTTTGTATCACATACAATAAATCCTAGGGTTTCAATATCTAAGATTTTACAGAAAAGTAAATTTTTTTCTTTCATTTTTTTCTTCATGGGACCTCACAGTGGCACTCCTATACGCCATAAAGAGCACCTCATTGAATGAGAAGAGAAGATCATTGTTGCTCTTTGAATTGATTTTGATGATTACAAAGTATTTGAGGGGGTTACTAATGATTTTGGTTTGGAAAAAGATTTATTGTATTTCAGGAGAAAAATCATAATTTTACCAAGTTCTGATTCGAAAGCCTCAAGAGCAAGAACACAAGATTTGTAATCTATTGGAGGTAATTTTAATATTTTGAATATTTATTTTAAAAAAAATTATATTTATATATTTGAATCGACCCCATGAGTCGACTCATGGCAAAAGGGGCTGAACGACACACTGAATTCTTTGGCTGGCACACTCTGTGAGTCGACCCCATGAGTCGACCCCTGAGCATGAGTCGATCCTATGAGTCGACCTCTGCTACTGTGTAGGCCAAAATTACAGAATAATTATTTTTTGTTCTATGCCACAGAAGTCGACCCCATGAGTCGACTCATGAGCATGAGTCGACCCTATGAGTCGACCATTGTGACGAAAAAATTCTGCAACGGTTAGTTTTCAGCTCATTTTGGCTGCATTTAATGCCCATTTAATATGCTCCAACAGCTCTATTTCAGTCCAGATTACTCTCCACCATTATTTGAAGTTATAAAAAGGCACTTAAAGGAGGAAATCAACAAGTTTTTTAAAAAGATTCTTCAAACATTCATTTTCGACCCCAAGCAAGAGCTCTCTTGAAGTTCAAGAAGCTTTTATTTCAAGTTCACCAACCTCTCAAGAGCTCATTCAAGTCTTCAACCATCTTGAAAAAAATCAAAAAAGCTTTTTTCTCTTTGTGTAAAGTATATTTAAAGATTTATTTGCTCATTAAAGGAGCTACATCTGTATTTCTATGTGATTAACTGCTATACTCTATTTTGAGTTGATATTTTATTTTGGAAGGGTTTCAAAATGTGGAAAGATTGATCCAAACCTTGAATTGGATTGTATTGGATTGGCTTGTACCTAAAAAATAAGTGTTCTAGCTTGAAATAGCTAGAGTCAGAGGTTCCGACATTGTGTTCAGGTTGAATACGATTTAGTGGATTTGAATTTTCAAGTAGGAGTTTGGAGAGTGGATGTAGGTGCAAGATTGGCACCGATCCACTATAAATCTTCTTGTTTATGTTGTGCTTACTTGCTCTCCTTTTAAATTTTTTTATCTTCTTACATTCTTGCATCCAGCTTCTACACCTTGCAAAAATTTCACTCTCCACATTTATCCTGCTTATTGTTATAAAATCTTCATAGTTGTAAATTAACTTTAAATTTTTAAAAATCCAATTCACCCCCCCTCTTGGGTTGCATAGCTAGACAACAAGTGGATTAGAGCTCGATGCTCTAGTCCTACTTTGATTTAACCATCAAAGAGCTAAAGATCTATGACAACTCAAGTTGGCACTTCACTAGCCGAGGGGCAGTCCACAAACCGACCTTCACTTTTCAATGGGTCAAATTATACCTATTGAAAAGCTCGGATGAAAATCTTTATTCAAACACTTGACTATGATATGTGGAGTATCATAGTAAATGGACCACACACACTCACTAAAATAATTGATGGTGTGGAATTAATCAAATCCAAAAAAGAATGGGATGAGGTTGATAAAAAAATGGCTCAACTAAATGCTAAAATCATGAATATTTTATATTGTACTTTAGATGCTAATGAATTTAATTATATTTCAATATGCATGTCAGCTAAGAAAATGTGGGATGGATTAGAAGTAACTCATGAAGGAACTAATCAAGTGAAGGAATCAAAAATCAACATGCTTGTGCATAAATATGAACTTTTTAAAATGAAGCATGATGAATCAATAACTGAGATGTTTACTCATTTTACTGATATTATTAATGATCTAAAAAGTCTTGGTAAGTCTTATTCTAATCGTGATCTCGTAAAAAAGATTCTTAAGTCTTTACCAAGGACTTGAGAGGCCAAAGTGACCACAATCCAAGAAGCCAAAGATCTGAATATCTTATCCTTGGAGGAGCTTCTAGGATCATCGATGACTTACGAGTTAAGCATGAAACGACACCAAGAAGAAGATGTCAAAAGAAGAGGATAATCGCCCTCAAATCCACTGCTCAATCTGATGAAGAATCCGATGATACAGAAAATGAAGAGCAGGATGAAGAAATGGCCCTCATTACTAGAAGGTTTAAGAAGTTCTTAAAGAAAAGAAGATAAGGAATGAGGAAGAGGCCACCTACAAAAGAGAAATATAGCAAAGAGAAGGATAAGGAGCAATCCCTTATTTGTTATGAATGCAAAAAATCGGGACACTTTAAGTCTGAATGCCCATAACTAAAGAAGGAAAGAAGTACAAGAAGAAGGCCATGATGGCTATATGGAGCGGAAGTAATGAGTCAAGTTTCGAAGAAGAATACTCAAATGAACAAGCCAACTTGTGCCTTATGGCACATGAAAATGAGGTAAATACTGAAACTCCTATTGACTTTACCTTTAAAGAACTTCATGAAGTATTTTATGACCTAATTCATGAACTAAAGAAGCTAGGGGTAAAGAACAAAGAATTAAAATCAAAGAATCAATTTTTACTAAAAGAAAATGAGAGTATTTCAAATAAAAAATCAATTTTGTCTCAAGAAAATTTGAACTTAAAAAATGAGATTGCCAAGTTAAAATCAATGGTTGAAAAGTTTACTTTAAGTTCAAATAAACTTCACATGATACTTGACAATCAAAAGGTCATTTATGATAAAGCCAGTCTTGGATATAACCCTTTAAAAAAATAAAAATTTTTAGAAAATATCTTTGTAAACTCATCATACAATAAGTTTTTAAATATAACTTGCTTTAAATGTGGTAGAATAGGATACAAATCCTATTCATATTTTTCTAACAAATCTGAAAATTTCAATGTAAAAAAAATATGAGTTCCAAAAGGAACCATTATGACTAACCAAAAAGGATCCAAGAAAACTTGAGTACCTAAAGTCAAAACTTAATTCTTGTGTATAGGTGTGTCCTGCATCCCAAGAAGTAAATCGGAGATAGTATCTTGATAGCGGGTGCTCAAGACACATGACTGATGATGAATCCCAATTCATCACACTTGATGCTAAAAATGGAGGGATGGTCATCTTTGAAGATAATGGCAAAGGAAAGATTATCGGTATAGGTAACATTGGTATCACTCCCTCCAAGTATATTGAAAATATTTTATTAGTAGATGGTTTAAAATATAATTTATTAAGCATCAGTCAATTTTGTGATAAAGGATATAAAGTCATTTTTGAATCTTCAGTTTGCATTGTAACTAGTCCTATTAATGAAGGCATTAAATTTATTGGGCATAGACATGGTAATGTTTATATGATAGATTTGAATGATCTTTCCAAAATAAACATACAATGCCTAGTAGCCTTGAATGTCTAGATTAATGAGACTAGTTGGCTTTGGCATCGTAGGCTTACACATATTAGCATGCATTCACTATCAAAATTTATTAAAAAGAAATTGATCATCGACTTGCCCAAATTTAATTTTGAAAAGGATAGAATTTGTGATGCATGCCAAATGGGTAAACAAACACGAGGCTCATTCAAATCTAAAAATATTATTTTAACTCTAGGCCATTAGAATTATTGCACATAGATTTATTTGGACCCACTAGAACTACTAGTCTAGATGAAAAATGATATGGTTTTGTGATTATTGATAATTTTTCTCATTTTATATAGGTCTTCTTCTTAGCACAAAGGATGAAACTTTTTATGTTTTCTCAAAATTTTATCGAAAAGTCATAAATGAAAAAGCTTTTTCAATTCAAAATATTCGAAGTGATCATGGAACCGAATTTGAAAATTAAAATTTTGAAAAGTTTTGTGATGAAAAAGGTATTGACCACAACTTTTCAGCACCTAAAACACCCCAACAAAATAGGGTGGTAGAAAAAAAAATAGAACTCTTGAAGAAATGGCCCATACCATGCTATGTGAAAGCAACCATCCAAGATATTTTTGGGTGGAAGTAATTAACACGGCATGTTACATATTAAACCGTGCTTTAATTAGACCAATTTTAAAGAAAACTCCTTATGAGCTTTGGAAAGAAAGAAAACCAAACATTGCATATCTTCATGTTTTTGGTTGTTGATGTTTAGTTTTGAACAATGTAAAGAAAGACTAGGAAAATTTGATATAAAATCTGATGAAGCAATTTTTCTTGGTTACTCCTCTTCTAGCAAAGTTTTTAGAGTTTTCAACAAAAGAACTTTAATAGTAGAGGAGTCAATACATGTTGTTTTTGATGAAACTAATGATCTTTCTTCAAAGAAGAATGAAGGTATTGATGATGCAGATCCTCTTATAGAAGGGATGAAGGAGATCACTCTAAAAGACTCAACCATTCAAGATGATGAAGAACATGAAGACAAACAGGATGAGAAAGGTGAAGAACAATAAGAACAACTTCTAGGTACAAATGATCTATCCAAAGAATGGAGGTATGATCACAATCATCCTAAGAAATTAATTATTGATGATCCTACACATGGTGTAAGAACTCGCTCTTTACTTAGAGATGTATTCAATCATTTTGCTTTTGTCTCTCATCTTGAACCTAAAACTATAGATGAAGCTGAAAAAGATTATAATTGGATAAATACAATGCAAGAAAAACTTAATCAATTTGAAAGAAATAATGTATGGACTTTAGTTTTAAGACCTAAAAATTATTCAATAATTGGCACAAAATGGGTATATAGGAATAAATTGGATGAACATAGAAATGTGATAAGAAATAAAGTGAGATTAATTGCAAAAGGTTATAATCAAGAAGAAGAAATTGATTTTGAATCGACCTTTGCACCTGATGCTAGATTAGAAGCAATTAGACTTCTACTTGCATATGCTTGCTTTATGAATTTTAAGTTATTCCAAATGGATGTCAAAAGTGCTTTTCTAAATGAATATATTACTAAAGAAGTTTATGTAGAACAATCTCTAGATTTTAAAAATCATGCTTTTTCTAATCATATTTTTAAATTAAATAAAATATTATATGGTTTGAAACAAGCACCTAGGGCTTGGTATGAAAGGCTAAGCAAATTTCTGCTTAATAATGATTTTTCAAGAGGAAATGTAGACACAATTCTTTTCATTAAAAGGAATCAAAATGATATATTAGTTATACAAATATATGTTGATGACATTATTTTTGGGACTACTAATGAAACTCTAAAGCTCATACAGGAGGAGTTCGAGATGAGCATGATGGGAGAACTTACATTCTTCCTCGGACTCCAAATCAAACAAACAAAGGAAGAAATCTCTATCACTCAAAGCAAGTACATAAGAGAACTACCCAAAAGATTTAGAATAGAGAACTCTAAAGTAATTGGTACACCCATGAGTCCATCATGTAAGCTTGACAAGGATGAAGGAGGTAAAAATATAGACTTAAAATTTTATAGAGGCATGATTGATTCTCTATTGTATTTAACTGCTAGTAGACCAGATATTATATTTAGTGTTTATCTTTGTGCTCACTTTCAATCAAATTCGAAAGAATCTCACTTGAATGCAGTTAAAAGAATCCTTAGATATTTAAATGGTACACAAACTCTCGGACTATGGTATTCTAAGGACTCATCAATTGACTTGATAGGATATTCAGATGCCGATTTTGCTGGATGTAAATTAGATAGAAAAAATACTAGTGAAACTTATCAATTTTTTGGAGTTAACTTAATCTCTTAGTTTAGTAAGAAGCAAAACTCGGTAGCACTGTCTACGATCGAGGTCGAATACATTACAGCCGGAAGTTGTTGTGCTCAAAACTTATGGATTAAGCAACAACTTGAAGACTTTGGCATCAAACTCAATGAAACTCCCATAAGATGTGATAACATCAGTGCTATAAATCTAACTAAAAATCCAATTCAGCATTTTAGATCAAAACATATTGAAATTAGGCATCATTTCATAAGAGAACATGTCCAAAATAAAGATATAATTTTTGATTATATTTGTATTGAAAAATAATTGGCTGACATCTTTACCAAGGTCTTGAGTGAAGATAGATTTTATGAAATTAGGAAAGAACTAGGAATTCTTGATCCATCAGCTTAAGTATCTCTCTGATTTCAAATTCTTAATGCCAAAAATTCATCAAACCAAATCGATTGAGCTCAATTCTTATTTTTCTTAATAGCTCAGAAGTTCAAAACTATCATTCACATGATCAATATTTGGGTAAACATCCTTCTCTCAAAGTTTCAAATTTTTTTTTGAAATTATCCCATCATTCTTTTGAATTTTTCTGTGCCATGAGTCAACCCCCAGGGTCGACCCTAGGATAATCTTATAATTTTGTCAAAATCCTTCAGGTGCTCTCTTCTTATTGAAAATTTTTTCTTGAGCCGACTCAGCCCTTCGTCTTCTTCCTCCCACCGAACCAAAAGCTCTCCATCTCTTCTCCCTCAAACCAAAGATTTTTCTCAAATATCTCCTTCCACCAATTTTCACTCCTCAAATCACCCGTTAAGGAACCAACTTCCTCTCCTCTCCCTTCCTCATTTGGGGTGATTCGAGCTTGCCCTAGAATCATCCCCTCTTCTCCAAACCGATGATTTAACTCCTCAAATCTTTACCTTTTTCCTTCCAAAATTCTTTCCTTTCTGCCTCACATTTAGTCTCCTAAGCTCCTTTCAAGTCTCTCTTGACCTAATGGCTCCCAAAATGAAGCTACCGCAAAGAAGAAAATCCGTTCGCGGGTTGGAAGATAGTGTGTGCAGAAAGAGATTAGCAGCCGAGCCCTCTCCTGCTCCAATCCCTGCTCCAGGTCCTGCTTCAGCTTCCACTCAGTCTCCAATCAGCCCAAGCAAGGTACCTCTCTCTGATTGGAAAGTGGAATCCGAAAAAAATATTGATTTCAAGTTTTTTGAAAAAGAAAGGTTCACTATTTGATCGAAGATTAAGAATCAAGGATGGAAATTTTACTGCTCTTTAAAAGAAAATACTTATGTCGATCTACTCAAGAAATTTTACTTAAATTTGAGCTATAGCAATGGAACAGTGAAATCTACAGTAAAAGATATTGATGTTATTCTTGATCCAGTCTACTTGGGACAGATACTACATTTGCCTTATGAAGGCTATACCAATATGGAGCTCCCTATTAAAGAAGAAGGAATTAATGTTATCTTAGGAAATACCTATACTGGAAGTCTAAATAAATTGGAAGGAAGAATTTTTTCTGTTGAGATGAGGCTGTTACATCACTTGGTAACCAAACTGTTTGTCCCTAGGAGTGGTAGACACTATCTTTTATCTGGTAGGGACATTTGCATTATGTAACATGTGATCACCCAAACCTCCCTGAACCTTCCAGCATTGATGTTTGAGGCCATGAGGGAAATCCTGAACAGGTCCAAGGCTCACTTGCCTTTTGGTATGGCACTCACCTTAGTTTTTAGAAGATTCAGAATTAGTTTTGAGAGGGAGGCAGTTGCTAGACTATCTCATTCCGACACCATCAACTGCCACACACTGCATCGCATGGGTTTCTCTAAGACTGATGGTGGTTGGACAAAGGGTATTGTGGAGAGAGCAGAGGATAGAGCAAAGGATAGAGCAGAGGAGGAGGGACCATCTTCACCTCTTCGTGATCACAGAGCATCCCCAGATATTTAGTTCATATTTGATCACAAGGCTGGTCCTTCAAAGTCTGTGTGGAGGCATGCTTCAGTTCCATAGTCAGAGAGCAGGGCACGTCCTTCACAGTTCAGACTAGCAGATGATCAGATTGAGATGATGTCCAGCATGTTGCCTCCATTCTATCTCAGCAGTTTGCCACTTCAGTCTATGTACAGAGATCGACATCCCAGGATGACTCAGACCAGACTTTGATCCCTCACATTTCTACTATTTTTCAGATGCTCACTGCTTAGTCGGTACGTATTGAGGAGCTTGAGAGATATATTTTGAGATTAACAAGTAGAGTATTAGATTTGCAGGGCAAGTATTAGCTTTAGCCCATCCCCAGCCGCATGAGGATATCACAGAGGTCTCAGACCTAACTGCAGAGGCGGCTAGACTTTGAGAAGTCTTAGAGAGTGGTTTTGACTTCTTGAGGAGAGAGATCAGGGGCTCCAGTGAGAATGCTTCTACTCAGTTTAGTGCCCTGATGCAGTCTGTATCGAGAGCCTTAGATCTTTTGGACACTATCGATTTTCTCTTATAGCACAGTCCGTAGCTTCTCAGGCTCCAAGATCCTCTCATCCCTCTACTCGTGCTGGTACCTCTACCCGTGGTCGAGACAGATGCGGTCAAGGTCGTGCCCATAGATTTGATCCTACATCTCCTCACCCTATCTCTGATTCTTCAAATTTTGATCCCTCTAGCCATGACATCTATTAGATTTAGATTAGTTTGTCTCCTATGTCTAGGATCTATCTTATGGGCCTTGTATTTGTTGGCTAATTAACTCTTAGATAGTTTCTATCCATGACTTTTGTATTTTGAGTTGACTCATGTGTATTGGGACACCTTTTGTATTCAGTCATTTTTTAATATATATATATATATATATATATATATATATATATATATATATGTGCTTTGACTTTTAATGAATGTCTATGAATGTGATCAAATTGAATTGTTTTAATTATGAGATATGAAAAATAACTCATATTAGTGCTAAGAAATACTATGAATTGCATATCTTCTAGATGAGCAAGTTGATATATCCTTTATGTTTGCTATGTTGAGGGGTGGTAGAGAAATAAGCAATCAAAGAAGGGGCTAAAGAAGTAAAATATGGTATCAAAAAGGGAGTAAAGAAAATATGTCCTTTTTGTCATCTTTCTTTTCTTTTCTCTATCCTTAAAATCCTTAAGATCTTAATTGATGCTATCAAAAAGGGAGAGTAAAAAAATTTATCCTTTCAAGATCCTTAAAAGGAGGAGTAGAGAATCTTAATTGATGCTGTCAAAAAGAGAGTAGAGAATCAAAATGAATTGAGCAATAAGCAATAAAGAAATGAGCAATAAGCAAAATTGTTAAGCAAATGTGTCAAAGAACCAAAATCGTCAGCTTTTTTATCTAATTTTCAAAGCAAATGAACTTATAAGCAAATTTTAAATTGATCTTCAAACTGCTTATGATGCATTTCGTTCAAATACTTGGCTATGATATTGAAGTGATGCATCTTCATAAATTTGAAATTCATGTTCAATGCTTTATATATGCTTTTGCTCAAGTATTTTGTCATCATCAAAAAGGGAGATTGTTGCTTTGAATTGATTTTGATGATTACAAAGTATTTGAGGGGGTTACTAATGATTTTGGCTTGAAAAAAGATTTATTGTATTTCAGGGAAAATCATAATTTTATCAAGTTCTGATTCGGAAGCCTCAAGAGCAAGAACACAAGATTTGTAATCTATTGGAGGTAATTTTAATATTTTTGAATATGTATTTTGAAAAAAATCATGTTTATATATTTGAGTCGACCCCATGAGTCGACTCATGCAAAAGGGCTGAACGGCACGCTGAATTTTTAGCTGGCACACTTGAGTCGACCCCATGAGTCGACCCTGCATGACCCTATGAGTCGACCTCTGTTGTATGCAAGCCAAAATACAGAACTGTCATTTCTGTTCTGCACATATGCTGACCCCATGAGTCGACCCTGTGCATGAGTCGACCCTGTGCATGAGTCGACCCTATGAGTCGACCTCTGACAAAAAACTCGCAACGCTAGTTTTAGCTCATTTTGGCTGCATTTAATGCCCATTTAATGTGCTCCAACGGCTCTATTTCAGCCCAGATTACTCTCCACCATTATTTGAAGTTATAAAAGGCACTTAAAGGAGGAATCAATAAGTTTTGAAAAGTTCTTCAAGCATTCATTTCAACCCTAAGCAAGAGCCCTCTTAAAAGTTAAAGAAGCTTTTATTTCAAGTTCACCAACCCTCAAGAGCTCATTCAAGTCTTCAACCACCTTGAGAAAATCAGAAAGCTTCTTCTTATGTGTAAAGTGTATTTAAAGCTTTATTTGCTATTAAAGGAGCTACATCTGTATTTCGTGTGATTAACTTATACTCTATTTTGAGTTAATTTTTATTTTGGAAGAGTTTCAAAATGTAGAAAGATTGATCCGAACCTTGAATCAGATTATATTGGTTGGTTTGTACTCGAAAAATAATATTCTAGCTTGGAATAGCTAGAGTGGAGGTTCCGACGTTGTATTCGGGTTGAATACGGTTTAGTGGATTTGAATTCCAAGTAGGAGCTTGGAGAATGGACGTAGGTGCAAGGTTGCACCAAACCACTATAAATCTTTTTTGTGTTGTGCTTACTTGCTCTCCTTTTAAATTTTCTTATCTTCTTGCATTCTTGCATCCAACTTCTACACCTTGCATAAATTTACTCTCCACATTTATCCTGCTCATTGTTAAATAATCCTCATAGTTGTAAGTTAATTTTTAAATTTTTAAAAATTCAATTCACCTCCCCCCTCTTGGGTTGCATAGCTGGGGCAATACCAATGAAGACTTCTGGATGAGGAGGATTCGGACGTCGAATCAGCATACTACGATTGTCGGCAAATCTTTTCGTTACCCAAGGTCACAGGATCTAATCCGAACTTACAAAGAACTATCTTGTAATAATGAGGTAAGTTTTTAATTTCAGCAATCTTGAAAGGATTGAATCTATCAAAAGATGATAGCAATATAGGAGAATAGAAAATAAAAGGCACTGATATTGGTCCTTAGAGGGCTAATGACAGTATAGGG
>NC_026001.2:42705423-42730378 GCF_000442705.2 Elaeis guineensis | reverse complement strand
CGAGGTGGAGGAGGTACTTTATGTATTGACTCAAGATGAATAGGTTCTATAGGTTCTATGACTCGTTGCTCTTTAGAAACTCTCTTTTTGAGCTTAAATTTTCTCCCACTACCACTATTTGGATAAACTATTTTTTCAAGATATAGTTTAGAATCGGATAGATTCATGCATGTAGTTTTAAAATTTTTGATTTAGCAACAGAAATAAATCTAGATTAAAACTATTTTAATCTAAGTCATGCATAAAATCAGATCTACTAAACTACTTAATAGGATCTATCATATGAATATGGATCATGCATATAAATTTGATTATGAATGCAAGAGGAGATCTGATCTCCATACTTTTTATGGGTCGATCTACACCACAGCTAATGATCGTGGATGTCTGAGTGTCTCGAGCTGCATAATCATCGATCTCTATAGGTATCCACATGAGGTCTTGATCTGATCATAAACTTCTTTATTCTCTGAATGCTATCTCTGCAAAGATCGCTTTTTGATGGTTGACGAAGATGCTTCTTCATTTCTTTCTGACCCTCTCAGAGAAGAAGAATATGAAGAAGAAAAGATTGAGAACCTTTTTTTTCTCTTTTTCTAAAACCCCACACACCAAGTGGGGATACCTCAAGAAAACCCCATGCCCTCTCTCTTGTAATTTTCACGTAGAAATTAGATCACATAACTCTTATTCCATGCCCCTTTTCTCTCTCCTTTAATTTGGCATCCAAATGATAGATAAGGTCAATCTTATCTGATTAGGATTCAAATTCAAATATAACTTCATCTTAATCTCTAAGAGGTAGAGTGAAAGAATAGTGCCCTACAAGCCAATCACATGGGATGCGATGGAATCTTTCTTTATTATCTTCCTACTTATTTGCATGATATTAGTTATTTTTATTTATGAGATATTATATTTTATCATTTGTTGCATCATATATTTTATGATTATGATAAACCCATAGATTAGGACAATGAATTTAGAGCCATAATGAGATCATGCCAGTGGACCTAAAATCTAGATAGCTCTAATTTAAAATATTTCCAATCATTGGATCATCGAGTCAGAGATCGATGAATTTGATAAGATTGGTACATCCTATGTATGCTCGATGGAGAGGATGGTTGATCTTACAATCACTTGTGTGGTGATACTAATACAAAGATGTAGGTACTCATTAGAGAATGAGTTCACTGAACTGATCCACAGGAAGAATATCTAATGGAGTCTTACAGCATGTCAATAGATGGTTCTTCAGCGAGAGTGGTGTATGTGATCTTTTGATCTGAGATCATCATGGTATCTGTTGGTGCAAAAATCTACCTGCACCGGAGAAGCTAGAGTTGTGGGGGTCGCGGTTGCCACCGGGACCTACAAAAGAAGTCTAAACCGGAGGTGGGGTTACTCCGGCAAGACCCTCCGACACTCGAGTCAGTTCTTTGCCTCAACCAAAATGGAGTGCTCGAACGAAAATTTTAGCAGAGTTTCTAGGTAAAAATGAGAGCTTAGAGAATAACGTATCTGGGGTCTCCCCTTTTATAGGCGGAGGGGGAAACAAACTGATAGCGATGCCTGTAACCGTCTGGCAGTGGGCCACCCAAAGTCAGGGAAAGTTTGTTGTGGAGAGTAGTGGAGTGACTCGTGGCTATCACCGGGGCGTGCCACGTGGAGTCCCGCCACGGGGAGTGGAGTGGCATCCGTTGTCGCGACTTGCCAGAGAATGGAAGAATCGTGCGGTATCCATCGCAGGAAGTGGAGCAGGATCGTGGCCATTATTACGGCCTGTTAGGGAGTGATGGGGCTGCGTGAAATCCATCGCAGGAGGTGGAGCAGAGTCGTGGCCATTGCTGTAGCCTGTCAGGGGGTGATGGAGTCGCACGGAATCCATCGCAGGAGGTGGAGCAGAGTCATGGCCGTTGCTGCGGCCTGCCAGGGGGTCCAAGCCTATCGACTGGAGTTCGATTGGGGTGTCTGACGGAGAGAGGTGGCTAGCTACCCATATGAGAGGAGCTTGGAGTCCGGCTCTCGCAGGAGCCCGGATGGAGTCTTCTTTCAGTTGAAGTCAGGGATGAAGTCCGACTCCCACAGGAGCTCGGATGGAGTTTTCCCACAGCTGGGGCTGGAGACGAGCGAAGTCTGGCTCCCACAGGAGTTCGGGCGAAGTCTACCTGCAATTGGAATCAGGGATGAAGTCCGGCTCCTGTAGGAGTCTGGATGAAGTTTACCTGCAGCAGGAGTCATCGGCGGAGTCCAGCTCCCGTAGGAGTTCGGGTGGAGCCTGTAGGTGAAGTCGTGGGCGAGGTCCGACTCCCGTAGGAGTCCGAACGGAGTCTGCAGGTGAAGTCGTGGGTAAAGTCCAGCTCCCGTAGGAGTCCGGACGAAGCCCGCAGGTGAAGTCGTGGGTGGAGCCCGGCTCTCGTAGAAGTTTGGGCGGAGTTTGCCTGCAATTAGAATCAGGGATGAAGTCTGGCTCCTGTAGGAGTCTGGACGAAGTTTACCTGCAGCAGGAGTCATCGACGGAGTCCGGCTCCTGTAGGAGTCCGGGCGGAGCCTGCAGGTGAAGTCATGGGCGAGGTCTGGCTCCCGTAGGAGTCCGGACGGAGTCTGCAGGTGAAGTTATGGGTGAGGTCTGGCTCCCGTAGGAGTCCGGACGAAGCCCACAGGTGAAGTTGTGGGCGGAGCCCGGCTCCCGTAGAAGTCCGGGCGGAGTTTGCCTGCAATTAGAATCAGGGATGAAGTCTGGCTCCCGTAGGAGTCTGGATGAAGTTTACCTGTAGCAGGAGTCGTCGGTGGAGTCTGGCTCCCGTAGGAGTCCTGGCGGAGCCTGCAGGTGAAGTCGTGGGCGAGGTCCGGCTCCCGTAAGAGTTCGGACGGAGTCTGCAGGTGAAGTCATGGGCGAGGTCCGGCTCCCGTAGGAGTCCGGACAAAGCCCGCAGGTGAAATCATGGGCGGAGCCCGGCTCCCATAGAAGTCCGGGTGGAGTTTGCCTGCAATTAGAATCAGGGACGAAGTCTGGCTCCCGTAGGAGTCTGGATGAAGTCCGGCTCCCGTAGGAGTCTGGACGAAGTTTACCTGCAGCAGGAGTCATCGGCGGAGTCTGGCTCCCGTAGGAGTCCGGGCGGAGCCTGCAGGTGAAGTCGTGGGCGAGGTCCGACTCTCGTAGGAGTCCAGATGGAGTCTACAGGTGAAGTCATGGGCGAGGTTCGGCTCCCGTAGGAGTCCGGACGAAGCCCGTAGGTGAAGTCATAGGGGGAGCCCGGCTGCCATAGAAGTTCGGGCGGAGTTTGCCTGCAATTAGAATCAGGGATGAAGTCCGGCTCCCGTAGGAGTCTGGACGAAGTTTACCTACAGCAGGAGTCGTCGGTGGAGTCCGGCTCCTGTAGGAGTCTGGGCGGAGCCTGTAGGTGAAGTCGTGGGTGAGGTCCGGCTCCCGTAGGAGTCCGGACGGAGTCTGCAGGTGAAGTCGTGGGTGAGGTCCGGCTCCCGTAGGAGTCTGGACGAAGCCCGCAGGTGAAGTCGTGGGCGGAGCCTGGCTCCCGTAGAAGTCCGGGCAGAGTTTGCCTGCAATTAGAATCAGGGATGAAGTTCGGCTCTCGTAGGAGTCTGGACGAAGTCTACCTGCAACAGGAGTCGTCGGTGGAGTCCGGCTCCCGTAGGAGTCCGGGCGGAGCCTGCAGGTGAAGTCATGGGCGAGGTCCGGCTCCTGTAGGAGTCTGGACGGAGTCTGCAGGTGAAGTCGTGGGCGAGGTCCGGCTCCCGTAGTAGTCCGGACGGAGTCCGCAGGTGAAGTCGTGGGCGGAGCCCGGCTCCCGTAGAAGTCTGGGTGGAGTTTGCCTGCAATTAGAATCAGGGATGAAGTTCGGCTCCCATAGGAGTCTGAACGAAGTTTACCTGCAGCAGGAGTCGTCGGCGGAGTTCGGCTCCCGTAGGAGTCTGGGCGGAGCCTGCAGGTGAAGTCGTGGGCGAGGTCCGGCTCTCGTAGGATTCCGGACGGAGTCTGCAGGTGAAGTCATGGGCGAGGTCCGGCTCCCGTAGGAGTCCGGACGAAGCCCGCAGGTGAAGTCATGGCGGAGCCCGGCTCCCGTAAAAGTCTGGGCAGAGTTTGCCTGCAATTAGAATCAGGGACGAAGTCCAGCTCCCGTAGGAGTCTGGACGAAGTTTACCTGCGGCAGGAGTCGTCGACGGAGTCTGGCTCCCGTAGGAGTCCGGGCGGAGCCTGCAGGTGATGTCGTGGGCGAGGTCCGGCTCCCGTAGGAGTCCAGACGGAGCCCGCAGGTGAAGTCGTGGGCGGAGCCTGGCTCCCGTAGAAGTCCGGGCGGAGTTTGCCTGCAATTAGAATCAGGGATGAAGTCCGGCTCCCGTAGGAGTCTGGATGAAGTTTACCTGCAGCAGTAGTCGTCGGCGGAGTCCAGCTCCCATAGGAGTTCGGGCGGAGCCTGCAGGTGAAGTCGTCGGTGAGGTCCGACTCCCGTAGGAGTCCGAATGGAGTCTGCAGGTGAAGTCGTGGGCGAGGTCCGGCTCCCGTAGGAGTCTGGATGTCGTGGAGAATCCGGTTGACGCTGGCGGGGTCCTGTCCGTCGGCAAAACTTGGGGGTGTGGCGGAGGCTCGGCCACTCGAGAGGTTTGAAGAGATGTTGCCGGAGGTCGAAAGTCAGTTGGATCTCCGGAGGGTCACTCCCATCACGAACTTCGGCTGGGTGGTATTTTATACCCAACACCAGTCTCTCTACTTCCGAGTTCGAATTTCGAATGAAGGAAGTACAGAGAAATTTTCGCAGCCAAAGTTATCCTCTTGAATCCTGTGCACGATCACCCCCAGATATCTTGGCATTTAATGCGCGCATGCTGGAGCCTTTGCTGCCCCCTGAATTCTATCCCATCCTTTTCCCCCTAGGGTTGGGATTTTGGAGATGGAGTGGAACGAGGCGGGGGGAGAGAGCCGAGAGGTTTATCACACGCACTGAAAAATGTGGCTGGGAAGGACAGAATCGGGAAGAGAAGTCTACAGCTTGAAGCGGCCTCCGGTGTATCCCTTCCGAGCCTTGTAATAATGTTTTCTTTTCTGGCTCTCCGGGTCTTGTAATGTACATCTTGTTAATCGAAAAATGAGAAGGAGATTTTGTTACTTCGTCCGCACTTTGCATCGAATTGTTATCTGCCAAACTTCTTTCCTTTACCATTGTTGTTGTTGTATTCCTTTCTCTCTACTTCTCTTTCTTTTTATTTTTTATTTTTTTTTGACGTCATCCATAGGTTGCCGGTAGTTGTCACGTCGGCTCGCCTTTCAGTTGTCCTTCTCCCTTAACCTCAATGGCTCTACGATGTATATTTGACGAATAATATGAGAAGGGGATTTTCTGCTACCTCTTTTACTCATGTGTTGAATTATCGTTTGCCGAGCTTCTTTTCGACCTTTGCGTCGTTCGGAGGTACCCGATTGCCATCGTATCGACTCATCTTTTTCGTCCGTGGCCGCAGATTCATTTGGGGCCATTCGGGTTTGGCACCCCCCATCAGGGCTCGAGCTCGGAGGTCTGAGCTTCCGTCACCCTGAGGAAGTCATCTCATCTCGGACTTGCGTTGCAAGCTTCCTTGAAAGCTGGGGTTCTTGATAAGAACCCAACCCTTGCTGAGACGGGGTTCTCTACATCTTTGACGCTGTTTATTTTTCATTCGTCGCTGACGTAGTCCATCACTTTCCCTTTTAACTCCTCTCCCCTTTTTCTTTTTCGAGTGGGATTTTTTCCTTCGTTCTTGGTGGGGCTGTGGGAGTCTGGCTCCCGTAGGTGAAGTTGGGGCGAGGTCTGGCTCTCGTGGGAGTCCGAACGGAGTCTACCTGCAATTGAAGTCAGAGATAAAATTTGGCTCCTGTAGGAGTCCGGGCGGAGCTTACCAGCAGTCGAAGTCGGGGACGAAGTCTGACTCCCGTAGGAGTTCGGACGAAGTTTACCTACAGTTGAAGTTGGGGACGGAGTCAGGCTCCCGTAGGAGTCCGGACGGAGCTTATCTATAATTGAAGTTGAAGACAGAGTCTGGCTCCCGTAGGAGTCCGGACAAAGCTTATCTGCAGCTGAAGTTGGAGACGGAGTCTTCCTTCGATCAAAGTCGAGGGCGAAGTCCGGCTCCCGTAGGAGTCCGGACGAAGTTTTATTACGAAGGGGCCGCTGGAGAAGGTCCCCCTTTTTCTCATTTGGTCTTGAATGACCAGACCTTAATTGATGTCGGGGCGAGGTTCTTTCCCTATTTCTGTCGTAACAGGTTTCAGCTCTGGTTAGGACGAGGTTCGCCTCTTGTCTCTAACGCGGCTGTAGGGGCACATACGGGCATTGCTGGCCCCTTCCACCCATCCGATCTAAAGAGAACTGGGCCTTCGACTATGCTCAAGTTAGGGTGAGGTTCTCCCCCTGTCCCTAATAGGGCTGTGGGGGCGCATAGGGGTGTTGCAGGGCCTCTCCCCCATCCGGTCTAAAGAGAACCGGGCCTTCAACTTTGCTCAAGTTAGGGCGAGGTTCTCCCCCTGTCCCTAACAGGGCTGTGGGGGTGCATAAGGGTGTTGCAGGGCCTCTCCCCTCATCCGGTCTAAAGAGAACCGGGCCTTCAACTTTGCTCAAGTTAGGGCGAGGTTCTCTCCCTGTCCCTAACAGGGCTGTGGGGGCGCATAGGGGCATTGCAGGGCCTCTCCCCCCATCCAGTCTAAAGAGAACCGGGCCTTCAACTTTGCTCAAGTTAGGGCGAGGTTCTCCTCCTGTCCCTAACAGGGCTGTGGGGGCGCATATGGGCATTGCAAGGCCTCTCCCCCCATCCGTTCTAAAGAGAACCGGGCCTTCAACTTTGCTCAAGTTAGGGCGAGATTCTCTTCCTATCCCTAACAGGACTGTGGGGGCGCATATGGGCGTTGCAAGGCCTTTCCCCCCATCCGGTCTAAAGAGAACCGGGCCTTCGACTTTGCTCAAGTTAGGACGAGGTTCTCCTCCTGTCCCTAACAGGGCTGTTGGGGTGCATATGGGCGTTGCAGGGCCTCTCCCCCCATCCGATCTAAAGAGAATCGGGCTTTCGACTTTGCTCAAGTTAGAGCGAGGTTCTCCTCCTGTCCCTAATAGGGCTGTGGGGACGCATATGGGCGTTGCAGGGCCTCTCCCCTCATCCGGTCTAAAGAGAATCGGGCCTTCGACTTTGCTAAAGTTAAGACGAGGTTCTCCTCCTGTCCCTAACAGGGCTGTGGGGGCGCACATGGGTGTAAGCTCGGTGGCGGGCTGTCTCTGGATGTTGGCATATCTCTGACATCGATCACACATTCTGACGTATTCAATCGAGTCATGATGCATCGTCGGCCAGTAATATCCTTGGCGGAGCAACTTGTGGGATAAAGATCTAGCCCCCAGATGGCTTCCGCAGATTCTTTCATGCACCTCCCACAGGGCGTAGTCAGCTTCCGAAGGCCGGAGACATTTTAAAAGGGGCAAAGAGTATGATCTCTTGTACAACTTGCCCTCGTAAACGATCTATCGGGAGGCTTGATTTCTGAGCTTCCGAGCCTCTTTTGCATCTTGGGGGAGAACCCCGTCTCTGAGATAGGTTATCAGTGGGTCGACCCAGCTGGGCTCATGTTCGATTTCCATCATGGGCCGCGACTCTTCTGTACTCGAGCACTTTAGAACTTCAAAAAGAATGCCTTTGGGCAATTCGGCCGGAGCCAACGTTGCCAGCTTGGAGAGAAGGTTAGCCCTAGTATTTTCCAACCTCGGAATCTGTCTGATGTTGAAGTTGCTAAAGGCGGGGATGAGCTCCTTTACCCTTTCAAGGTATTTAGCCATGCTGTCCTCCCGTGCTTCCTAATTTCTGTTAACTTATCCCACCACTAGTTGAGAGTCGCTGTGGACCCAGAGCCGATCTACTCCCAGCTCTTTGGCGATCCTCAGTCCCGCAATCAGAGCTTCATACTCCGCTCCGTTGTTCGTTGCGGGGAACTCAAAATGCAAAGCGTACTCCACGACGATTCCCTCCGGACTGATCAAGATCAGGCCCGCACCTGCGCCTGACATGTTGGAAGACCCATCCACATAGAGGGCCCAAAAGCGATCAGAGGGATCCGCTTCTTCTTTGGAGGAGTTCGGTCGGGGCTTCAGGCCGTCAACTTCGCCTTGTTCAGGTTCGGCCTCTTCTGGGATAGTACACCCCACTATGAAATCTGCCAATATTTGGGCCTTCACTGCTGGTCTGGATCGATAGTTGATGTTGAATTCTGTGAGCTCGATCGCCCATTTTGCCATCCTCCTGGAGGCGTCTGCCCGGTGCAAAACTGCCTTGATCGGTTGGTCGGTGAGCAGCGTTACGGTGTGCCCTTGAAAGTAGGGTCGGAGCCTCCGGGCTGCAATCAACAAGGCGTAAGTCAGTTTTTCTAATTTGGTATACCTGATCTCGATGTCTCTCAATGCGTGACTGACGTAGTAGATCGACCGTTGGACTTTCGCTTCTTCTTTGATGAGGACAGCCACGAGAGCCATGGGAGAGACCACCAGATATAAAAATAGTTCCTCCCCAGGCTTCGGTTTTGCCAACAGCGGGGGTGAGCCGAGGTAGCTCCTTAGTTCTTCGAATGCCTGTTGGTATTCAAGGGTCCAACAGAAGTTCTTCGGCTACTTGAGGGTTTGAAAGAAGGGTAAGCACCGTTCGGCCGACCTCGCGACGAAGCGATTCAGGGCTGCTACCCTCCCTGTAAGGCGCTGAACCTCTTTTATCGACTTTGGGGCGGCCATCTCCTGGATGGCATGAATTTTTTCTGGATTGGCCTCAATCCCACGCCCTGACACCATGAAGCCCAGAAACTTTCCCGAGGTCACTCCGAAAGTGCATTTAGTCGGGTTCAGCTTCATTTTATATTTTCGGAGAGCGTCGAAGGTCTCCTCGAGGTCGGCGACGTGGTCCATGAAAGATTTACTTTTTACAAGCATGTCATCCACGTAGACCTCCATGTTGCGGCCAATCTGCTCCTTGAAGATTTTGTTCACCAACCGCTGGTAGGTTGCGCTTGCATTTTTGAGACCGAAAGGCATGACCCTGTAACAGTAAAGGCCACGGTTAGTAATGAAAGTAGTCTTTTCTCCATCTTTCGGCGCCATCCTGAATTGATTATAGCCGGAGAATGCATCCATGAAGGTGAGGAGCTCATGGCCCGAGGTCGCATCCACCAGTTGATCGATTCTGGGAAGGGAGTAGCTATCCTTTGGGCAGGCCTTATTCAGCTTTTTGAAGTCTATGCACATCCTCCACTTGCCGTTTGCCTTTTTGACTTGGACAATGTTGGAAATCCAATCAGGATAATTGACTTCTCTAATGAATCCGGCTTTCAAGAGTTTGTCCACTTCCTCGGCTATCGCCTTTTGCCTCTCTGGTGCATGACCTCGGATTTTTTCTTTCGTCGGTTGGTGCCTTGGATCGATGGCTAGTCGGTGCTCCATGACTTCTGTGTCGATCCCCGGCATGTCCGCCGGAACCCAAGCGAAGACGTTCGCGTTCTTTCATAGAAAATCGATGAGACGCATCTGCACCTCCTCCCCCAGATTGGAGCCAATCATCGCCACATGCTCAGCATTCCCATCATTCAAAGGGATAGGTACCAGATCTTCGATTGGGCCGCCCCTCTCTTCAGCAAGGTCGTCGCGAGCATCCAGCCCATCAACTGGACAGGGGTCGAATTGGTAACTTCTTTGCAAGGCTATGTTGTAGCAGTGTCTGGCCAGGGCTTGGTCTCCTCGGACCTCTCCGATCCCCTGGCTGGTGGGAAATTTCAACTTCAAATGGTAGGTTGATACGATGGCTCAGAGTGCATTGAGGCCAGGTCAGCTGAGGATTGCGTTGTAGGCTGACGGCGCCTTCACCATCAGAAAATTTACCAGAGCCCTGGATTGCCTTGGATATCGACCTGCGGTCATAGTCAAAGTTATTATTTCCTCCACCGAAACAGCGTCGCTGGTAAACCCTACCAGAGGGGAGCTAATCGGCCTCAAATGGCCGTCAAGGATGGATATTCTTGAAAAGGCATCGTAGAACAAAATATCGGCCGAACTTCCATTGTCGACGAGAATGCGGCGGACGTCATAATTTGCTATATTCAAGGAAACTACAACTGCATCGTCATGAGGGAATTGGACTCCCTGAGCATCTTCTTCAGTAAAGGTTATGGGCTCCTCAATCTTTTGTCGCTTGGGGGGCACGGCTAGTACGTTGGTTGCTTCCTGTCGGGATCCTCCTGAGATGGTGTTGGCGAAATCTGTTGGAGGCCGACTGTCTGACCGCTCCATACCGACCACCATTGCCGGAGGATGTGGGGCCTGGGAAACTAGAGGCGAGGTCGGAGCCTGAGATCCAGCCGCAGAGGCCGTGGGTCGTCGTGTGGACACCTTACGAGGAGGCATCGAGCAAAGACCAAGTGGAGGAGGGAGGAGAGGGCGTCGGAAAAGATGCATGGGGGCAATCCCATTGAGCGCTCCTTTAAGAACAAGGGTACTGTGGAGGTTCGTCCCCTTCCTCTAGCGCCAATCATGTTGGTGCAAAAATCCACCTGCGTCGGAGAAGCTAGAGTTGTGGGGGTCGCGGTTGCCGTCGGAACCTGCAAAAGAAGTCTAAACTGGAGGTGGGGTTGCTCCGGCAAGACCCTCCGACGCTCAAGTCAGTTCTCTGCCTCAACAAGAATGGAGTGCTCGAATGAAAATTTTAGCAGAGTTTCTAGGTAAAAATGAGAGCTTAGAGAATAACGTATCTGGGGTCCCCCCTTTTATAGGCGGAGGGGGCAACAAATTGATAGCGATGCCTGTAACCGTCTGGCAGTGGGCCGCCCAAAGTCAGGAGAAGTTTGTTGCGGAGAGTAGTGGAGTGGACCCGTGGCTATCACCGGGGCGTGCCACGTGGAGTCCGCCATGTGGAGCGGAGCGGCGTCCGTTGTCGTGACTTGTCAGAGAATGGAAGAATCATGCGGTATCCATCGCAGGAAGTGGAGCAGGATCGTGGCCATTATTACGGCCTGCCAGGGAGTGATGGGTGTAGGAACCAGATCTAGGGTTTCAGGGTTAGATCTTGAAACTTTTTCAAGATCATACAGCGGAAGACTAAAATAAATCAAAATTTATTTTCTAAAATCAAAAAATCCTTAGATCTAAGATCATATTACATGATTATTACACATCATTAAATCAAAAATTAAAATATATAAATATAGCATGAACTACATGTTGATCATATCAACATGTTTCTATACTACATCTAATGTATGTATTAAACAATAGATCAGATCTATTACCTTGCAAGTTAGATGTTCTAACCTTGTTGATCTGGACTTGAGGATGATGTTGCAAGCCGCACATGCGTCCGGCCTCTAGGAGTCGTCCACACGAGCCCACGAATCTCGATCAGAAGTCCTGCTTCAGGAAATCAGCACAGTATGCTAGTACTGCGCTGATCCTTCTTTGATGGTTGATCAAGTACCTCCTTCTTCTTGATTTGGACTCTTCCAAAGATGGAAAGTAAAAGGAGGAGTTTCAAATCTGAGACGCTCTCATAAAACTCAAGATGGAGGGAGGAAAGATATGAAAACAAAAACCCTAGAAGAAGACTCTCTTCTTCTTCACATTTTTCTCTCTAGACACCCTAACTTGCATCTTTTATATCTCTACGACCCAAAGGCCTTTCTCTTTGATTTTTGGATGGAACAAAGGTCTCTCAAATCTCTATCTTTTTCTAAAATTTCATAAAGAAACTCATTTTATATAGAGAGATATGATAGAGTCCTTGTCTAGGTCAAATACCTAGTCAAGGCTTATCCAAACATGGCAAGTTAAGGGGTGCCCAACTCTTGAGCACCTCCTCCTTATTTTCATGCATGGATCACCAGCAAAGGGTGCACAATATGTCCCCTAAAAGCCAAGAAAATTTTAAAAAAAAATTTGGATAAATTCGGTGCAAAATTGAACGAGTTTTGGATTTCTAAAACTCTATCTCATAGAATTCAAAATCCAAACTTATTCCTTTTAGATTTGATCCAAACCACCTTCCATGTAAGAAAGAAGAGACGAGACCTTTTGTGAACGTGGGAGAGATCTGGGAGAGGGCTTTTGTCACACAAAATAAGTGGAGATTGGCGTTGAATAAGAGAGAGGGCGTGGAGAAGGATTATGTGGTGCAAGGTGGAATCCTAGTCTTACTAGGATTCTGTCTTATGACTTATTTTAATTTGATTTTCCAAACCAAATCAAATCAAAATTAGATCAACCCAATTAAAATAGGTCTTAACCCAATTAAGAACCTAATTTAATCAGATTAAATTAGATTTAAATCTAATTTAATTTTCTAATCAAATTAGAAATTAGATTGACCCAAGTCCTAGTTGAACTAGGACTAGTTTTTCCTTGCACTTGGCTTATCCAATAAACCAATTGGACTTGATCCAATCAAGCCCAAACCAAATCTAATTAAATTATATTTAATTAGACTTAATCTCAGTCCATTGGCTTAATCAAATTAAGCCAATCAGCAATCGAATTGCTAATAGATCCTCCTGCAACACTTGCACTGGGTTAAATGTCAATCATATTGATCATTTAACCCTAGAATGATTCTTAATCATTGATCAACCATCTGATCGGATCATGAACTCGAATATGTGTGACCTCATAGGTCCGAACCTAAGTCGGTAGCATAGGAACAAATTCCTATACCAATCAAAGTGACCATCTAGCAATGGTACCCGACGACCGGATAGGTCGAATGTGTAGAACAACATCCTTAGAACCCATGCAGATATAGTTTTCATATAATTCATTCCCTTGACCAAAATGATCATAGGACATCCCAGAGTTTAACTGTCAACTCTGATCAGGTTGTCCACATTATATTTCAAAATATCAAATCCATCTGATGGATTATCCTGGCCAAGGTTTTACTAAATTGAAATACAGTGACTCATTCTTCTCCAACTCTTGGAGTGGTCAATCCCATCTCGATCATACTCTGACTTCGCAAGTACTTGACTGTGCCCAGAAGCCTTCCGTCCTTGAATTAGAAATTCAGTTAGTCCAGTACCAAAGCACAGTGAGTTGCTTGCAAGTCACTGAGGCGATCTCAAGTCTAAGGGATACTTATACCTATATCCCATCAGAGACATTCTCGACAGCAGAATACTCTGGAGTTGGTCACGTTCAATGACGATGTACCCTTACATCTCACCTGTATGCCATACCAGTGTCTCCACACTCCTTGGTTAAGAGGACAACCAACCCATATGGCCTACAGCGACCTATGCTTGATAGAAGCTGTCGTCCTTATTAACAGCTTATCATTTGATCGTGAATAGTTTTAAGGACTAATCGATAAATCTTCTCTTTATCGAACTTAAATAGTCCTAAGGACTTCATCATAACAATGGAGTTCATTAGAAGATGAAAGCTTATAATGAAGATGCCAAATATATTTTATTTATTAACAAATCAATTACAATACTTGGTTGCTCAACCATCAACAGCTTGACGATTGGCTTTTTGGGATACATTTCCCAACAATGGGGCCACGTGAAATCCGTAACAGGAGGTGGAGAAGAGTCATGGCCGTTGCTGCGGCGTACCAGGGGGTGATGGAGTCACGTGGAATCCATCGCAGGAGGTGGAGCAGAGTCGTGGCCGTTGCTGCGGCCTGCCAGGGGGTCCAGGCCTATCGGTCGGAGTTCGGTTGGGGTGTCTGATGGAGAGAGGTGGCTAGCTACCCGTTTGAGAGGAGCTTGGAGTCCGGCTCTCGCAGGAGCCCAGACGGAGCCTTCTTTCAGTTGAGGTCGGGGATGAAGTCCGGCTCCCATAGGAGCTCGGATGGAGTTTTCCCACAGCTGGGGCTGGAGACGAGCGAAGTCAGGCTCCCACAAGAGTTTGGGCGAAGTCTACCTGCAATTGGAATTAGGGATGAAGTCCGACTCCCGTAGGAGTCTGGATGAAGTTTACCTGCAGTAGGAGTCATCGGCGGAGTCCGGCTCCCGTAGGAGTCCGGGCAGAGCCTGCAGGTGAAGTCATGGGTGAGGTTCGGCTCCCGTAGGAGTCCGGACGGAGTCTGCAGGTGAAGTCGTGGGTGAGGTCTGGCTCCCGTAGGAGTCCAGACGAAGCCCGCAGGTGAAGTCATGGGTGGAGCCCAGCTCCCGTAGAAGTCCGGGTGGAGTTTTACTATAATTAGAATTAGGGATGAAGTCCGGCTCCCGTAGGAGTCTGGATGAAGTTTACGTGCAGCAGGAGTCGTCGGCGGAGTCCAGCTCCCGTAGGAGTTCGGGCGGAGCCTGTAGGTGAAGTCGTGGGCGAGGTCCGGCTCCCGTAGGAGTTCGGATGGAGTCTGTAGGTGAAGTCGTGGGTGAGGTCCGACTCCCGTAGGAGTCCGGATGAAGCCCGCAGGTGAAGTCGTGGGCGGAGCCCGGCTCCCATAGAAGTTCGGGCGGAGTTTGCCTGCAATTAGAATCAGGGATGAAGTCTGGCTCCCGTAGTAGTCTGGACGAAGTTTACCTGCAGCAGGAGTCATCGGTGGAGTCCGGGCAGAGCCTGCAGGTGAAGTCATGGGCGAGGTTCGGCTCCCGTAGGAGTCTGGATGGAGTCTGCAGGTGAAGTCGTTGGCGAGGTCCGGCTCCCGTAGGAGTCCGGACGAAGCCCGCAGGTGAAGTCGTGGGCGGAGCCCGGCTCCCGTAGAAGTTCGGGCGGAGTTTGCCTGCAATTAGAATCGGGGATGAAGTTCGGCTCCCGTAGGAGTCTGGACGAAGTTTACCTGCAGCAGGAGTCATCGGCGGAGTCCGACTCCCATAGGAGTCCGGGCGGAGCCTGCAGGTGAAGTCGTGGGCGAGGTCCGGCTCCCGTAGGAGTCCGGACGGAGTCTGCAGGTGAAGTTGTGGGCGAGGTTCGGCTCCCGTAGGAGTTCGGACGAAGCCCGCAGGTGAAGTCGTGGGCGGAGCCTGGCTCTCGTAGAAGTCCGGGCGGAGTTTGCCTGTAATTAGAATCAGGGACGAAGTTCGGCTCCCTTAGGAGTCTGGATGAAGTTTACCTGCAGCAGGAGTCGTCGGTGGAGTACGGCTCCCGTAAGAGTCCGGGCGGAGCCTGCAGGTGAAGTCGTGGGTGAGGTCCGGCTCCCATAGGAGTCCGGACGGAGTCTGCAGGTGAAGTCGTGGGCGAGGTCCGGCTCCCGTAGGAGTCCGGACGAAGCCCGCAGGTGAAGTCGTGGGCAGAGCCTGGCTCCCGTAGAAGTCCGGGCGGAGTTTGCCTGCAATTAGAATCAGGGACAACTTCAGGCTCCCGTAGGAGTCTGGACGAAGTTTACCTGCAGCAGGAGTCGTCGGTGGAGTCCGACTCTCGTAGGAGTCCGGGCGGAGCTTGCAGGTGAAGTCATGGGCGAGGTCCGGCTCTCGTAGGAGTCCGGACGGAGTCTGCAGGTGAAGTCGTGGGCGAGGTCCAGCTCCCGTAGGAGTCCGGACGAAGCCTACAGGTGAAGTCGTGGGTGGAGCCCGGCTCCCGTAGAAGTCCGGGCGGAGTTTGCCTGCAATTAGAATCAGAGATGAAGTTCGGCTCCCGTAGGAGTCTGGACGAAGTCTACCTGCGGCAGGAGTCGTCGGCGGAGTCCGGCTCCCGTAGGAGTCCGGGCGGAGCCTGCAGGTGAAGTCGTGGGCGAGGTCCGGCTCCCGTAGGAGTCCGGACGGAGTCTGCAGGTGAATTCATGGGCGAGGTCCGGCTCCCGTAGGAGTCTGGATGAAGCCCGCAGGTGAAGTCGTGGGCGGAGACCGGCTCCCGTAGAAGTCCGGGTGGAGTTTGCCTGCAATTAGAATCAGGGATGAAGTCCGGCTCCTGTAGGAGTCTGGATGAAGTTTACCTGCAGCAGGAGTCGTCAGCGGAGTCCGGCTCCCGTAGGAGTCCGGGCGGAGCCTGCAGGTGAAGTCGTGGGCGAGGTCTGGCTCCCGTAGGAGTCTGGACGGAGTCTGTAGGTGATGTCATGGGTGAGGTCCGGCTCCCGTAGGAGTCTGGACATCGCGGAGAATCCGATCGATGCTGGCGGGGTCTTGTCCGTCGGCAAAACTTGGGAGTGTGGTGGAGGCTCGGCTGCCCGGGAGGTTTGAAGAGATGTTGCCTGAGGTTGAAAGTCAGTTGGATCCCCGGAGGGTCGCTCCCATCCCGAACTTCGGCTGGGGGGTATTTTATACCCAACAGTATCTTATGTACATGGACTCTTACTTTGGTTTATTCCCTAACACACCACTTTGAGATGTGTGTGGGATATTCTGAGTATGGTGAAGTCTGCATGGAGGTTGTGAGTGGTCAATAAGGAATCAATCACTCCTTGTAAGAGGAGAGAACATCCTATGTGATCTCATAGGATAATGACTCTGAGAGTCTCTAGTCAGAGCAGGGATGAACAATAGAAATAATTTCTACTAGTTCATCAATCGAGTCATCATCATCAGATCGAAATACATATAGATAGACATTTGCATTTGACATACTTTTATACCCATAGCCTTTTCGGGATGTTGTGTGATCGAAGGATTGAATTGTACGGTAACTCACCATGGAAGGATAATTTTGATATTTTCATTAAATTTTAAATTTTTTGGATAGTCATGATTGCTAGACATCAATCTTGACTTATGGACTTATCAAAATTAAAAGAGTTTAATTTAAGAATTAATTAGGAAGAGTCCTAGTTGATTGGGACTCTCGAGCTGACATAATCCAATCGGATTAGGGTTACATCGAGAGTATAGGTCTACTACTGACTAGATTTGGAATCTAATGGATCACACACAATAAAAATTTGATCTTGGTCTAATTTATTTAGATTTATTATAAATCCAATGGGTTAATTAAATTGCTAGCACATGAATTAACCCAAGTTCTCAATTGGGTTCCGTGCAAAGCTGTTTGTGCTAACCTAGACTTGTTGCCTTGATCTAATATGATTGGGTTTGAACCATCTATTTATTAATTGGTTTATCTAATTTATATGAAAGCATTTCATATGACTAAACCACCTCCACATCAAAACCACATGAGAAAATAAATATGGCATCATTTATTTGGGCATTATGAAGAGGAGTCTTTCCTCCTTACTCTTCTTAATTTCCTTACAAGGTTCCACGTATTTTTCCTTAATTTCCTTAATTCCTTACAAGGTACTTGGGATACGATGCATGCAAGAGGAAGAAGAGTCCTTCTCTTGGAAGGAATTTTAATGTCAAATAATAGTGGATGCCTTATATATTATGCATTGAATGTGGAAGAGTCTTTAATGGTAAGGACTCTTGAAATCTCACACTAAATCCTTTCCCACATGCCAAGAGTTGGCATTTAATTTTTTTCCAGGTAGAAGAAGAGTCCTTCTGCTGGTTAATCTCTTCTGTTTCCATGCCCATCTCATTGTATTCCATGAAAAATAATTTATTGGAGGCATGTAAGAATGAAGTGATGCCAAGAGTTGGCGTCCCATGATGTCGCCCATCCTTTTTTATATAAAGGGGGCGCTACACCAGGTTTCTACATGCTATTTTTGGCTATGAATGGGCATGAGGATGAGAAGAAAATGAGAGAAAAATGTCTGGATAAAAACAAGAATAAGGGAGAGAAAAATAGAAAGGAAGAGAGAAAAAAAGGAAAGTATGAGATACTTGTCCTAAAAATTAGATTATTCATGTGTTGAACATAAAATCTAATTTGTGTGTGGTGAGATCTTTTGGGTTCCGGTGATGAAGACCATGAACTGATAATTTTGAGACCTCCATGAGACTCTAAAGTAGAAGCCTCCAACGGTGATCCACACAAGAGCGATCAGGGCCTTTCCCAATTCGTCATGGTGCTGCAGCCTTCTTTTTAAGTACGCTGTTGATTGTCCTTCGCAAGAACTGATTGTGCCACTTCTTGTATACCTTCAAGACCTCCACTAAGACCTCTTTAAAAAATATTTTTCAAAAGATCTCATCATATACAAATCAGATTTTATGTTCAACACATGAACAGTCTGATTTTTAAGATAAGTATCTCATACTTTTCTTTTTTCTTCTTGTCTTCCTTTCTAACTCTCCCTTTTTCTTGTCTTTATCTAGATATTTTCCTCTCATTTTCTTCTCATCCTCATGCCCATCCACAAACAAAAATAGCACATAGAAACCTGGTGTAGCACCCCCTTTATATAGAAAAGAATGGGCGACACCATGGGACGCCAACTCTTGGCATCCCTTCATTCTTATACGCCTCCAATAAATTTTTTTCCATGGAATACAATGACATGGGCATAGAAATAGAAGAGATTAACCAGTAGAAGGACTTTTCTTCTATCTGAAAAAAATTATAATGCCAACTCTTGGTGCGTGGGAAAGGATTTAGCATGAGATTCCAAGAGTCCTTACCATTAAAGACTCTTCCACATTCAATGCATAATATATAAGGCATCCATTATTATTTGATGTTCAAATTTCTTCCAAGAGAAGGATTCTTTCTCCTCTTCCATGCTCTATATCCCAAGCACCATCATATGTCATGAGGAATTAAGAAAAAAATGCGTGGAACCTAGTAAGGAATTAAGAGGCGTAAGGAAGAAACTCCTCTTCATAATGTCCAAATAAATGATTCCATATTTATTTTCTCATGTGGTTTTGATGTGGAGGTGGTTTATTCACATGAAACTCTTCCATATAAATTAGATAAACTAACTAATAAATAGATGGCTCAAACCCAATCATATTAGGTCAAGGCAACAAGTCTAGGTTAGCACAAATACCTTTGCACTGAACCCAATTGGGAACTTAGGTTAATTCATGTGCTAGCAATTTAATTAATCTATTAGATTTATAATAAATCTAAATAGATTGGATCAAGATCAAATTTTTAATATGTGTGACCCATAGGGTTCCAAATCTAGCCAGCAGTGAACCCATACTCTCCACATAATCCTAATCCGATTGGATTAGGTTAGCTCAAGAGTCTCAATCAACTTGGACTCTTCTTAATTGATTTTTGAATTAAACTCTTTTAATTTTGATGAGTCCACAAGTCATGATTGATGTCTAGCAATGTGTCTTAACTACTCAGAAGATTTAAAATTTGATAGAAATACCAATATTATCCTTCCGTGGTAAGTTATCATGCAATTCAATCATTCGATCATACAACATCTCGGAAAGACTATGGATATGAAAATATGTCAAACTCAAATACCTATCCATATGTATCTCGATTTGATGATGATGACTCGATTGATGAACCAGTAAAAATTATTTCTATTATTCATCCCTGCTCTGGCCAGAGACTCTCAGAGTCATCATCCTATAAGATCACATAGAATATTCTCTCCTCTTACAAGAAGTGACCGATTCTTTATTGACTACTTACAACCTCCATACACACTTCACAATATTCAGAATATCCCACACACATCTCAAAGTGTGTGCTAGGGAATAAACCAAAGTAAGAGTCCATGTACACAAGGTACCATGGTGATCTCAGGTCAAAAGATCACATGCACCACTCTCACTGAAGAACCATCTATTGACATGCTGTAAGGCTCTATTAGATGTTCTTCCTGCAGGTCAGTTTAGTAAACTCATTCTCTAATG
Organism: Elaeis guineensis; assembly: GCF_000442705.2. NCBI lineage: Eukaryota > Viridiplantae > Streptophyta > Magnoliopsida > Arecales > Arecaceae > Elaeis > Elaeis guineensis. Next base: position 42,710,769 of record NC_026001.2, on the reverse strand, counting down.
AGCACCTACATCCTTGTATTAGTATCACTACACAAGTGGTTGTGAGATCAACCACCCTCTCTATCGAGCATACATAGGATGTATCAGTTTTATCAGAATCATTGATCTCTGACTCGATGATCCAACGAATAGAAATATTTTAGATTGAGGCTATCAAGATTTTAGGTCTCACTGGCATGATCTCATCATGGCCCTAAAATCATTGCCTTAATATATGATACAGCAAATGATAAAACGTAATACCTCATAAATAAAAATAACTAATGTCATATAAATGAGTAGGAAGATAATAAATAAAAGTCTCATCGCATCCTCATGTAATTAGCTTGTAGGGCACTATTCTTTCTATCTCCTACTTGCACTAAAGCCAATCGCCCCTATACCTAATGCCCAAGCAATCAGAGTGGCGATTACACTGCTGCTGTGTAAGGCTTAGTGAACTGGTCCATTATGATGTTCTTGTTGGAAAATATGTCCCAAAAGCTAATCGTCAACCTGTTGATGGTTGAGCAACCTTATATTATAATTAATTTATTAATAAATAAAATATATTTTTGATATTTTCATCATAAGTTTTCATTTTCTAATGAACTCCGTTGTTATGATGAAATCCTTAGGGCTATTTAGGTTTGATAAAAAGAGAATTTATCGATTAGTCTTTAAAACTATTTATGACCAAATGATAGGCTGTTAATAAGGATGACAGCCTCTATCGAGCATAGGTCACTGTAGGCCATATGGATTGGTTGTCCTCTTAACTAAGGAGTGTGGAGATATTGGTATGGCATACAGGTAAGATGTAAGGGTACATCATCATTGAACGTAACCAACTCCAGAGCATTCTGCTATTGAGAATGTCTTTGATGGGATATAGGTATGAGTATCCCTTAGACCTGAGATCACCTCAGTGACTTGAAGCAACTCACTGTGCTTTGGTACTAGACTAATTAAATTTTTAATTCAGTGACGGAAGGCTTCTGGGTATAGTCAAGTACTTGCGAAGTCAGAGTGTGATCGAGATAGGATTGACCACTCCAAGAGTTGGAGAAGAATGAGTCGCTGTATTTCAATTTAGCAAAACTTTGGCCAGGGTAATCCATCAGATGGATTTGATATTTTGAAATACAATGTAGAGACTCTGATCAGAGTTGATAGTTGAACTCTGAGGTGTCCTATGAGCATTTTGGTCAAGAGGATGAATTATATGAAAACTATATCCGCATGGGTTCTAAGGATGTTGTTCTATACATTCGACCTATCCGACCGTCGGGTACCATTGCTAGGTGATCACTTTGATTGGTACAAGAATTTATTTCTATGCTACTAGCTTAGGTTTGGACCTATGAGGTCACACATATTAGAGTTCACAATCTGATCGGATGGTTGATCAACGATTAAGAATCGTTCTAGGGTTAAACGATCAATACGATTGACATTTAACCTAGTGCAAGTGTTGCAGGAGGATCGATTAGCAATTTGATTGTTAATTAGCTTAATTTAATTAAATCAAAGGACTGAGATTAATTCTAATTAAATATTATTTAATTAGATTTAGTTTGGGCTTGATTGGATCAAGTCCAATTGGTTTATTGGATAAGCCAAGTGCAAGAAAAAATTAGTCCTAGTTTAAATAGGACTTGGATCAACCTAATTTTTAATTTGATTAAAAATTAAATAAGATTTAAATCTAATTTAATCTAATTAAATTAGACTTTTAATTGGATTAAGACCTATTTTAATTAGGTTGATTTGGTTTGGGTTTGATTTGGTTGGAGAAACTAAATTTGAACAAGTCATAGATTAAATCCTAGTAAGACTATGATTCCACCTTGCACCACCTTATCCCCCCACGTCCACTCTCTCTTATCCCATTCCCACTCTCTCTTATTTTATGTGACAAAACCCTCTCTCCCAGGTCTTCACGCATGCCCAAGAGTTGGGCACCCCTTGTCTTGCCTTGTTTGGATAATCCTGGACTAGGTATTTGACCTAGACAAGGACTCTTCATATCTCTCTATTTAAAATAAATTTTTTATAAAATTTTCATGTGACACAGAGCATTGAGAGATCTTTGGGGCATCCAAAAATTAATGAAAAAGAGTCTTGGGGTGTGGAGATCTAACAGACACAAAACTAGGTGTCTGGGTTAGAGCAAAGAGAAGAAGAAGAGGATCTTCTTCTAGAGTTGCTAGGTTCATCTCTTTCCTTCCTCCATCTGTAAGATTTCTAAGATTGTCTCATCTAAAACTCCTTTTTCCTACTTCTCATCTTTGAAAGAGCCTAAATCAAGAAGAAGGAGACATCTGATCGACCATCAAAGAAGGATTAACACAGTACTAGCATACTGTGCTGATTTTCTGGATCAGAACTTCTGATCGTGATTCGTGGGCTCATATGGATGATTCTTAGAGGTCGGATGCATGTGCGGCTCATAAAATCATCCTCAAGTTCAGATCAGCAAAGTTAGAACATCTAACTTGCAAGGTAACAGATCTGATCTATTATATTTTACATACATTAGATGTAGTATAGAAATATGTTGATATGATCAACATGTAGTTCTTGCTTTTTATATTTTAATTTTTGATTTAATGACATATAATAATCATGTAATAGGATCTTAGATCTAGAGATTCTTTAATTTATAAGATAAATTTTAATTTATTTTAATCTTCCGCTGTCTAATCTTGAAAAAGTTTCAAGATCTAACCCTGAAATCCTAGATCTGGTTCCTTCAATTGGTATCAGAGCTTAGATTGTTTATTACATGATTATTTATATATGCTTAGATTACTTTTAGATTAGATCTAATTTATAATCTAATTATTAAATTTAAAATTAAAATTTTTAGATCAATCACGAACTGTAGGTTATCCTGCTGTAAGGTTTACCCCTTACAGTGCAAAGGTTGTCCTAGTTCATTTAGATCTATCTTTAATCATAAATTTGTTAGATATGATCTAGATTAAATTTATGATTTATTAGATTTAAAAGATATTTAAATCTAAAATAAAATATCTTTATTAATAATTTTTATACAAAAAATCATCATATATTTGTCTGAAAAATTTATGCAGTTTAAAGTTAAAATTATTTCAATTATATGAACCTGTTTAGATTAGATTTAAAATAGTTTTATGTTTTTTTTTCCTTGCATTTTGATTATGAATCAAACATGCAACTTGGTTGGTAGAATCATGTTGTAAAAATATTTTACCAATCTGAAATTATTTTCGAAAAGTCGAACCCCAACCCTCAGTCCAAAACTTAATTGAGAATTAAGAAGTTGTTTGATTAGGTTCTAGGATTATGAATTAAAGAACCTAAGACACAAACCATAACACATTAGGTTAATGGATTAGTGGGAATTAGGTCCATTAATTGGGTTAAACCTAAGGTTAGGTTAAAGATGGACTTAATTAGAGAATTGACTAAATCTAATCAATTATTGTCTTAGATTAGGTCAAAGATTCTCTAGATCAATTACAATAGTTGTAGTTGGTCAAGTCCATATCTTTAACGAGAACCAAATGAACTTGATTCTTGGCTAAGCGGTCTAGCATGAACTCTTGGTTGATCTAATCGAAATTAATTAAACCAGTTGGTGTCTAAGGTAAACCAGACTGGTGGTTTTTAATTGGCAGCCCGCCTATCTGATCATTTTTGATGGTGTCTAAGGCAAGCTTTGACAGACCCTCCCACTGATCGAACTTACCTGGCCTCTTGATGAAATTATGTTTTGATTGGATTACTTGACTATTCGAGCTAACCCATATCATCTAGATAAATCAGTATGACTGATTTAGGTGCTCCTCGATCAGTCCTTTTAATGGTCTCTCTTAAGCTGACTTGGTGAAGCCAGTGGGAGGATCACGATAAGCTGGTTCGTCTGACCTCCTCCTCTAAATTAATTAAATCTTCTAAAATGATTAGGTCCTTAAAATAAAATAGTTATGATGATAACTAGGTCATAGCCTCCCATTAAGTGGATGATAATGGGTTCCATCAGTTGGATAATCATTGGAGGCCCAAAGGGCTGGTGCTTATCGGTTGATGGAATTATCATTCATAATATGATTTCTTGACTGCATCTTTCTAAATGGTGGTTAGGTTAGCCAACTAAAGTTGGGCCTAATCATTCATTGGCTAGATGGGCTAAGTATGGTCATGTTAATGGTTGGACCTAACCAGACCTTTTCAGTGGAGGCCAAAGCTTACTGATTAGGGACTGGGGCAAAAATTAAAATTACTAAAAATTATTTAAAGAAATAATTGGTTATGATCCTACCTTTAGATGTACATGGGTTGGCCAACCAAAGTTGGGCTTGTGTGCAGTCTAGGTAGATTCTAGTACCCACTAATAAATTAGGATAATTCTTTTGAATTAGAGATAGAGGCTACCAATTCGAATAAAATAATGGGAGAACTTTTTGATTAAAGTCTAAATCTTTAGGTTTAATGAATCAATTATAAATATAGGTTATAGTTTTTTTTTGTGTAGATATGGCCATTTTCTATCACTCCGATATTGTTGGACAATGATAAGTTGAGTGGGACCCAACTTTGGTAGCTGGTACTGGTAAGTGAAGATAGTCCTGGAGCATGAACGGATCCTATATGTGTAACGGATCCTGCACCTGAGGAGCCAGCTGTCAATGCACATGGAACAGTCAGAGACACTTACCAGAAGTGGCTCAGTAATCGGACCATGGTGCGTTGCATCATGCTGGCTGCCATGAGCGCGAGTTCAATTATAGATTTGAGATGACTCAGCCAAAGGACATGCTTCAAGTGTTAGAGGATGCCTTTGGCACACCCGATGGCATGGAGAGGCACAAGACTAGTTGTGCCATCTTCAACACCAAATGCAGGATGGTGCCTCTGTCACTGATCATGTATTGTACATGATCAAGCTGATGAAGTGTTTGAGCAAGCTCGGCTTTCCCTTGCATGAGCAGCTTGGGAAAGATGCAATACTGAATCGCTTCAAGTCTTATCTCCCATTCCTCACTCATTATAGAATGACAAAGCCTGAAGTAACTACCATGAGTTACTGGGGTTGCTTCAAAACTTTGAGAAGGATCACCAACTCCACAAGGAGTCGGTGAACTTAGTGTGGTTCATCTTCTGGTTCTCGACCCTTTAAGAAAGGGAAGAAGATCAAGAAGAAGAAAGTGAAGAAGGTGCAAAGTTCAGGTGGGACATCAGTGTAGGGTCAGACCAGAAAGATCAGCCCGATAAGAGTCAAGCTGAATGCTTCTTTTGCAAGAAGCGGAGGCACTGGAAAAGGAACTGTCCTCAGTACATTGCTTCCCTGGATCCAAACAGGCAGAGAAAGAAGCAAGC
>NC_026001.2:42605618-42705323 GCF_000442705.2 Elaeis guineensis | reverse complement strand
GATCTAAAAGAATGCTTGGGTTATCCCAGTCCATGTACATAGACACTGTGCTGAAGAGGTTCAGTATGGAGAATTCCAAGAAGGGCTATCTACCGATAGGCCATGGAATTTCTTTCTCTAAGAAGGATTGTCCGATAACTCCTGAAGAGAGAGAGCATATGAGTAGAGTCCCATATGCTTCAGCCGTGGGATCTATCATGTATGCCATGACATGTACAAGACCAGATGTGGCATACTCACTAGGAGCAGTGAGTAGATACCAATCTGATCATGGAGAAAATCACTGAAAAGTGGTTAAAGCCATCCTTAAGTATTTGAGAAATACTAAGGACCAATGGTTGGTTTATGGCGAGTCAGATCTGAAACTTGTGGGGTTCACAGACTCCAGCTTCCAATCTGACCATGATGACAGCTGGAGTGTGTCGGGTTATATCTTTACTCTGAATGGTGGAGCCATCTGCTGGAAGAGTTCCAAGCAGCATACTGTGGCAGACTCTATTTGTGAAGCGAAATACATCGCAGCATCGGATGCCGCGAAGGAAGCTGTGTGGCTGAGAAAATTCATCAACGAGCTCAGAGTAGCACCCTCCCTCGATGGTCCAGTCCTGCTCTACTGTGACAGCACTGGTGCCATAGCTCAGGTGAAGGAACCCAAAGCACATCAGCGGACGAAGCACATCTTGCGCCGCTTCCACCTGGTCTGGGAGATCGTGGATCGAGGTGACGTCGACCTTCAGAAGATTGACGGAAAGGAGAACCTAGCTGACCCCTTCACTAAAGCCCTGACGATAAAGGAGTTCGACAACCACAAGTCGAAGATGGGTATTAGATACTGTGCCGAGTGGCTTTAGGACAAGTGGGAGTTGTTGGGAAATGTGTCCCAAAAAGCCAATCGTCAAGCTGTTGACGGTTGAGCAACCAAGTATTGTAATTAATTTGTTAATAAATAAAATATATTTGGCATCTTCATCATAAGCTTTCATCTTCTAATGAACTCCGTTGTTATGATGAAGTCCTTAGGACTATTTAAGTTCGATAAAGAGAGGATTTATCGATTAGTCCTTAAAACTGTTCACGACCAAATGATAAGCTGTTAATAAGGATGACAGCTTCTATCGAGCATAGGTCGCTGTAGGCCATATGGGTTGGTTGTCCTCTTAACCAAGGAGTGTGGAGACACTGGTATGGTATACAGGTGAGATGTAAGGGTACATCATCATTGAACGAGACCAACTCCAGAGTATTCTGCTGTCGAGAATGTCTTTGATGGGATATAGGTATAAGTATCCCTTAGACCTGAGATCGCCTCTGTGACTTGCAAGCAACTCACTGTGCTTTGGTACTGGACTAACTGAATTTCTAATTCAGAGACGGAAGGCTTCTGGGCATAGTCAAGTACTTGCGAAGTTAGAGTGTGATCGAGATGGGATTGACCACTCCAAGAGTTGGAGAAGAATGAGTCGCTGTATTTCAATTTAGCAAAATCTTGGCCAGGGTAATCCATCAGATGGATTTGATATTTTGAAATACAATGTGGACAACCTGGTCAGAGTTGACAGTTGAACTCTGGGGTGTCCTATGATCATTTTGGTCAAGAGGATGAATTATATGAAAACTATATCCGCATGGGTTCTAAGGATGTTGTTCTACACATTCGACCTATCCGGTCGTCGGGTACCATTGCTAGATGGTCACTTCAATTGGTATAGAATTTTTCCTATGCTACCGGCTTAGGTTCGGACCTATGAGGTCACACACATTAGAGTTCATGATCCGATCAGATGGTTGATCAACGATTAAGAATCGTTCTAGGGTTAAATGATCAATACGATTGACATTTAACCCAGTGCAAGTGTTGCAGGAGGATCTATTAGCAATTCATTGCTGATTGGCTTAATTTGATTAAGCCAATGGGTTGAGATTAAGTCTAATTAAATATGATTTAATTAGATTTGGTTTATTGGATAAGCCAAGTGCAAAGAAAAACTAGTCCTAGTTCAACTAGGACTGGGTCAATCTAATTTCTAATTTGATTAGAAAATTAAATCAGATTTAAATCTAATTTAATCTGATTAAATTAGGTTCTTAATTGGGTTAAGACCTATTTTAATTAGGTTAATCTAATTTTGATTTGATTTGATTTGAAAACTAAATTAAAACAAGTCATAAGATAGAATCCTAGTAAGACTAGGATTCCACCTTGCGCCACATAATCTTTCTCCATGCCCTCTCTCTTATTCAACGCCAATCTCCACTTATTTTGTGTGACAAAAGCCCTCTCCCAGATCTCTCCCACATTCACAAAAGGTCTCCTCTCTTCTTTCTTACATGGAAGGTGGTTTGGATCAAATCTAAAAGGAATAAGTTTGGATTTCGAATTCTATGAGATAGAGTTTTAGAAATCCAAAACTCTTTCAATTTTGCACTGAATTTATCCAAATTTTTTTTGAAATTTTTGTGGCTTTTAGGGTATACATTGTGCACCCTTTTCTAGTGATCCATACAAAAAATATGAAGGAGGTGCTCAAGAGTTGGGCATCCCTTAACTTGCCATGTTTGGATAAGCCTTGACTAGGTGTTTGATTTAGACAAGGACTCTATCATATCTCTCTATATGAGATGAGTTTCTTCATGAAACTTTAGGAGAAGTCAGATATTTGAGAGACCTTTGTGCCATCCAAAAATTAGAGAGAAATACCTTTGGGTCATGGAAATATAAAAGATACAAGTTTGGATGTCTAGAGAGAAAAAACGTGAAGAAGAAGAGGGTCTTCTTCTAGGATTTTTGTTTTCATATCTTTCCTCCCTCCATCTTGAGTTTTCTGAGAGTGTCTCAGATCTGAAACTCCTCCTTCTACTTTCCATCTTTGGAAGAGTCCAAATCAAGAAGAAGGAGGCACCTGATCAACCATCAAAGAAGGATCAGCGCAGTACTAGCATACTGTGCTGATTTCCTGAAGCAGGACTTCTGATCGAGATTCATGGGCTCGTGTGGACGACTCCTAGAGGTCGGACGTATGTGCGGCTTGCAACATCATCCTCAAGCCCAAATCAATAAGGTTAGAACATCTAACTTGCAAGGTAATAGATCTGATCTATTGTTTAATACATACATTAGATGTAGTATAGAAACATGTTGATATGATCAAATGTAGTTCATGCTATATTTATATATTTTAATTTTTGATTTAATGCTATGTAATAATCATATAATAGGATCTTAGATCTAGAGATTTTTTGATTTTAAAAAATAAATTTTGATTTATTTTAGTCTTCCGCTGTATGATCTTGAAAAAGTTTCAAGATCTAACCCTGAAACCCTAGATATGGTTCCTATAATTGAATCTATGCATATAGAAAAAATTTAGCAAACATACTAGATCTAAATTAAATCCTAATTAATATATTCAGATCTAAATCAATTTTAAATCTAAATAACTAATAATTTATTTTATATTTAAAATAATTTTAGATTCAAAATAATCTTGTAATCATATTACAGTATGTAGAAAATTCAGATCTAACCTTAATCAATGTTCTACATCATTTTAGGACAACCGTTCAGCATAATAGGATTATGCCAGAACAACCTTATTTCAGAATGAGTAGATCATCAAACTAACCTTCAGATCTAATTTTTATAAATTAATTTCAGATCTGAGAGAGATTTTTATGTTTGTATCAGAATCTGGCTCTCATACCACTATTAGAAAACACTACAATTTCATACATGTAGTTCAAAATTTTTTTCTAAATATGAAGTAGTAGAAGTAAATAAATTAAAATATTTTTAATTTAATCACATACCAGATCTGATCTGAAAATTATGTTAGGATCTTGACATGAATATGTTACCACGATCTAAAATATGAAAAAGACAATCATTAGCAAAATCAAATGGAGATCAGATCTCCATACCTTTGGATCTGTGGATGTCCGGGGTTCGATCATAGCCACGCACGCGTCCGACCTCTTCTGGTATCCATATGGAGATGTCTGATCAAAATCTGTTATCCGTAGGAAGGATGTTAGCCGTAAGAAAGAAACTACCCTTCATATTAGAGCATGCCATCTCCTCTTTTTCTTAAATTTTTATCACACCAAAAGAAATCCTTCATGCCCCCTCAGAGATAAGATTAGATCTTATCAAAATAGGGAAGAATGGCATAAAAAATGGAAGGAAATAAGTGGTGCGCCAAAAAAAAATCGCATGCCAATCTTTTAGCGCACGTCCACCCTTTCTTAAAATTTTTTTCACACAAAAAATATCTCATGCCTCCTTTTCTAATCTGATTAGAAGGTTCTCTTGATAAGGCATCTATTCAAATCAAATTTGGATGGATGTCCAAAAGAGAGAGAGTCATAGAAGGATGGGGCGCCAACTATTGGTGCCCCTCCTTTCTTCACACACGTAAGGACATAAAGGGTGCATCTCAATGCATGCCCTCTCCTTCTTGCTGTGATATCTAAAAAGAGAGTCTTAGGGAACCTGGACTCTCTGAGTCATAGTTCATCTTGCTCAGATTGAGTTTCAATCGAATTCAAATCGAGTCTGATTTGAGTCAAATTTGAAAAGACTGTCAAGCTTGATCCAATCAAACTTGAAATTCAAATCTAATTTGAATAATTGAACCTAATTAATATTAAATTAAGTTTAATTAAATTAGATTTGATTTAAATTAATTAAAACTTAATTTATAATTTAATTATTTTTAAAATTTATAATATTTGTAATTAAGTCTCTGTGCTAACAATTAGTAGCTGTCAAAATTATAACGCTTACAAATTAGTAGTTTCTAAAATTCAAGCTATCAATCTGATTGATAATTGAATATGATCTAAGCCATTGATTAGGTCATACTCTTTTTGTGTGTGACCCTTAGGTTCTATTCTGTCTGGTAGTGAGACATACCGTGATCTCCATCACAGTATCATTGAAACTCTTTTTGATGGGCTAGAATGATTCCAACTCATCTCAACAAAGATTGTTGATCTGAAAATGATCTTAGTGAGTTCTTACGATCCATCAGTGATGCCTAGCAGCATATAGTCATAACCCAGTAGAACAAAAAAGTGAATCCCTAGGTGCAGTTATCGTGTGATACAATCTCTCTATCGTGAGTCCTGACTTGACGGAGATCATGGAGAACTTGTCAAACCCCATCATCAATGATATACTAGATTGGCTCGACTTGAGTTCATTTGTGAATCTCATGAAAACTCTTTTCTAATATTCATACTTACTCTGGCTAGAGATTTCTTGAACTCAGTCTTACAAATCATATAGGGCTTCTTCTTTTCTATCAAGATCGATAGATTCTATCTAGGTGCATCCTACTTCAAATAGTAAACCTGAACCTATAATAGCCAATATATACAGCAAGGACCCAAATGGCTAGGGATTAAGAGAATGTGCAATTAAACTAAGTAGTCTCATTGCGAATAGCCAACACACCGCAGGTCAAAGGATCAGTCACACTATTGCAGCATCGAAAAAATTACTGACGAGTAAGTAGACATCCAAGTAGTTTCTCGTGTTGGTCATGCTCAGTGCAAGTTGTTCTCTAATAACCACCTGTACTCTTACCTTAGTGTCTCTACACCGTAGACTCGAGACTCATTTATTCTAAAGGAAGGTGATCCATGCATCGATCTTAAATGGATTGATCATTATCCTCTGTGATGATCTTTCGATTGGAGCATTTAGAAATTAACCACTGATAATGTATGTCTCAAATTCTCAAAATCTTGAGAATATACAAAATCATCTTTATTAATTTTTAAGATAAATCATGAATATATATGACATGATTGGTTATAAAGACTGTCCATCAAGTACAAAATATATCCCAGATAAAGATATGTGTCAGCTAAGATTGACTTTTAGGACACACATCTAACAGCTACATACAGCAGGACGGATGAAGGAAGCATGACACTTGGAGATGATCACCCATGTTGAGTTGCTGGTATTAGAAGCATTCAGATGAGGATGTTTGATGGGATGGTGCGAACTCTCACTAATATGAAGCACGTTCCTAATCTGAAGAAGAATCTTGTGTCACTTGGTTATCTGGAGCAGAGCAGCTACAGCTTCAGCAGTCATGCCAGGAGTGAGGTGTTGAACATCTCAAATGGAGCCATGGTAGTGATGAGGATCAAAGGATGGAGAACAATCTCTACAGGATGGAAAGATCTGTGGTGCCTGAAGAATTTGATATAGCAGCAGCAGTGCAGGACCAGCAGGGGACTCACCGGTTGTGGCACTACTGCCTAGGCCACATAGGAGATCATGGGATAAAGGAGCTAAGAAAGCATAGTCTGATTCCAAATCTGGATGAAGGTATCTCAGAGGTATGTGAGCCATGCCAGATAAAAAAGCAGAGAAGAGTGCAATTTGCCAGCAGTTCAGCCCGCAGTGCAGCCCCACTAGAACTAGTTCACACTGATGTGTGGGAACCGACCCCATTTTAGTCAGAAACAGGGTGAGATACTTCTTGACCGTTATAAATATTTTTCAAAGAAGATACGGATCTACTTTATGAAAGAGAAATTAGAAGTCTTCATCAAATTCAAGGTATGAAAAGCTGAAGTGGAGAAGGAGACAGGTCGGAGCTTGAAATGTCTGCGGTTCGATAATGATAGGGAGTACACCAGCAAGAAGTTTCAAATTTTTTGTGAGGAGTGTGGCATTAAAAGGTATATTTCAGTAGAAGGACTCCTCAATAAAATGGGGTGGCCATAGGATGAACAGAACCCTTATGGAAAAGACACGGTGCATGAGGCTGCAGGCAGGACTTCCTAAGGTGTTCTAGATTGATACAATGGATGCAGCCTATTATTTGGTGAATCATCATCTTACACTAAGTTAGATGGTGGTATTCTAGAGGTGAAATGGTTTGGAAGGAAGATTGAGCTGAGCCATCTAAGGGTGTTTGGGTGAATGGCATTTGTGCACATCGATGCTAGTGAGTGGAGCAATTTGGACGTCAGGTCACGAAAGATGGCATTCTTTAGATATCTATGAAAATTAAGAGATACTGACTATGAGATCCCTTGGAGAAGAAGGTTGTCATTAGTAGGAATGTCACCTTTGATGAAAATTCAGTTCTCTAAAGGTGAGATGGCATGGAGAGCAGTAGGAGGTCCAGCAGGACAGTGCTGGACAACTAACATTCTATTCTATTTTGCCACTTGCAGGTGCATCGGAAGGACTTGGTATTTAGGTGGAGCACTTCTCAAAGGTGTCTCCACAGTGGAGAGAGCTTAGATGGATGAAAGAGGCTAAGAGATTTAGCAGGAGCAAATTGGACCTAGGATGGATATTAGGGTTGTACTGCACAAGCCCAAAAGAACGTCAGGCAATCAGAATGATATGGCTTCAAGGAGATGGTGCCATATACCCTGGTGATAGTAAATGGAGACCGCTACACCTACAAGGAGGCTATGGAGAGTCAGGATAGAGAGAGGTGGGTCCAAGCAATATTTGAGGTGATGCAGTCTCTCCACAAGAATGAGACATGACGATTGGTGCAGTTGCCAAAAGGAAAGAAACCCATTGGTTGCAAGTGGGTTTACCAATGCAAAGAGGGTCTATGAACAAGGAGGTATCAGATACAAGGCAAGGCTAGTGGTCAAGGGATACCCCTAGAAAGAAGGCATCGACTTTAATGAGGTTTTCTCTCCCGTCGTTAGGCATATTTCTATTAGGATGCTGCTAAGCATCATTGCAGCTCAGGACTTGGAGCTGGAGCAGATGGATGTCAAGATGGCATTCCTCCATGGGCATCTAAAGGATAGCATCTACATGGAGTAGTCACTTAGGTTTCGATAGCCAGGAGCAGAAGGGAAGGTCTGTTTGTTGCAGAAATCACTGTACGGGCCAAAGAGTCGTCGAGGTAATGGTGTAAGTGGTTTAATTCTTATGTGAGGAGCATCAGGCTTTTTAGGTGTGAGTATGACTCTTGTATTTATGTTAAATCTTTAAAGGATTGGTTTAGGGTGTTTCTACTTTTGTATGTGGATGACATGCTTATAGCATGCAAGAGTAGGAAGATTATGCAGGAACTGAAGGCAGCCTTGTCTCGAGAGTTTGAGATGAAGGATTTGGGGCCTACGAGGAAGATCTTAGGCATAAAAATCTTTAGAGATTGAGCCAAGAAGGTGCTGCATTTATCTCAGAGAGGTTACATTAGGAAGGTCTTAGAGAGGTTTGGGATGAAGAAAGTGAAACTGACGGAGCTGCCACTCGCTGGGCACTTTAGACTCTAGAAAATGATATCGCCACAGACTGAGGTGGAGGCTCAGGAGATGGAGAGAGTGCCATATGCCTTTGGTGTGGAGAGCCTTATGTACACCATGGTGTATTGTAGGTCGGATAACGCCCATGAAGTGAGCCAGGTCAGAGGTTTATGGCACAGCCTGGCAGGGAGCACTGACAGCACTGAAGGGGATCTTCAGGCACTTGGTGGGTACTGTTAAGTCGGCATCTGCTATGGACAGTGAGGAGGTGTTGAGAGACTCTCCAACATATCCAAAGAGACTCGGGGGATAGGAGGATTCATGGATGTAGATTTTGTTGGAGACGTGGCACCCAACGGTCGATGACAAGTTTTGTATTTAGTTTATTTAGAGATCTCATTTCATAGAGATCATGCTTGCAGCCCATCACAGTCTTATCCATAACTGAGGTGGAGTACATTGGCATTATGAAGGTAGCGAAGGAGGTCCTATGGTTGAAGGGCTTGGCATTGGAGATGGGTCTCGCACAGGAGGCCGTCGAGTGCACTACGACAGTCAGAGTGCACTGTTACTTGCACAGAACTCTGTCTACCATGGGAGATAAAGAATGATATCAAGTATCATCAGATCAGAGAGCTTGTGGAAGAAGATGAGGTGGAGCTGGTGAAGGTCCACACTAAGGAGAATCTAGCAAATGCATTGATAAAGGTGCTTCTACGGGACAGCTTTCGAAAATATGTGACACTGATGTACTTGATAGACAGGATGGAGTTGGTTGAGGCCTTGGGGCACCAAGGTGGAGATTGTTGGACCTTATGTGGTGCTTTCAAGGCTCAAAAGACTAAGGCTAAGGCCAAGATCCAAATTTCATGAGGTGGTCATGGGGTTTCTAGGACTAGTTTGGGCCCTAAGATGAAAGGTTATCAGCATTTCGGGTCATAAGGTTTAGAGACTTTGGGCCTTGAGGGACTAACTTATATTTGGATTAAGATTGAGTTCAAGATTATGAGATTGGGTCAAGTCATGGGTCTACATAGGTTTGGGTGAGTGCAATCGTATATTGAGTTAGCCAGGGAAGCTTTTGGATTGGGTATATATAAAGATGCATCGTATTCTGATTCGAAGAAGCGAATGAATACTAAATCATTTTCTTCCTAACCTTCTCTTTCTTTTTTCTCTCTCTTTCTCTAGTCTTCTCCATATCCTAAAAGAAAGAAATCCTAAAGTTTCTTGGCCGCACACCCCAAAAAGGAAAGAAAGGAGGCACTAGGGTTTCTAGCACCCTCCTTGTGCACTCCCCCCTTTTTGTGTGCCCCCTCTTGACCCCCAAAAAGAGTTTCATCCCTCATCTTTTATTTTTTGGAGCTTCATTAAGAGTACTTCCAGGTCCCAAAAGGTAGGTTTCAGATTTGGTGGAGAAGGGGTTCAAATTATAGAAAGAAATTCTGTCGATATGATTTACAAGGCTACTAAAATCTTGAAGGCTATTTTTGTTTTGCTTGGTTGCTGACCTTCAAGAACCTTCACGACCAGATCCTTGCTGTTTCCTGACATCCACAATCTAAAGAAGTTGCTCTAACAAGTAAATCAAAGCAAGATAGCCTCCAAGCCTCTCTCTCTTTCTTTTGAGCTCTTCACACCCTCTCCCTCTCCTCTCTTACTCACACCCAAGAGTTGGGTGTCCTTGGTTTCCACATCCAAAGGTTAGGCACCCTCTTCCTTCCACGTGCCAAGCTTCGAGGTGTTGATTTGAGAGCAGGAGTTCTCTCATCTTCTTTATTTTTTCTCAAGGTTGCTTGATGGTTTCTTGATAAAGAAACAAAAAAGGAGCTTTGCTAGATCTGTTCCGTGAATACTTGTAGAGGTCGGATGCTTGTATGGTTTAAAAAGAACAGAAAAGATATCCATGATCATCAATTACGATGAAGAACTACCCACACAAAGATGAAGATGAGATCTTCATGGTTTTTGCTTTCATATAATTTTATTTATTGCATATAGATCTTAAGAATATGATAGGATTGATCTCATGAGATGAGATCTAGAAGATGCATGTTAGATTAATATGCTTCCGTTGCTCATATGAAAATTTTTGTTATTCTAGCATGCATGCTGTCCTAAATTTTTTTTTCAATTGAACCTCTAGGTGTAGTTACCATATGATATAATTTTTCTATCATGAGTTTCAATAAGATAGGTTATGAAAAACTCATCAAATTCTATTATCTGTCATATGTAAGATTTATTCGACACAAGTTCATCTTATAAAATCTAATGGAAACTCTTTTCCATTACTTACACTGCATGATCATGGTCTTTAGAACTCAGTCTCATAATTCACATAGGACTACTTATTATCTATTAAGATCGATAGATCCATCTAGATGCACACCCTACTTCTATAACGAATCTACTGCAGTCAATCTACACCGCAAGGACCTGAATGAGTAGGGACCAAATGTATATATAGTCAAACTACAGCAATCTATTATAAATAGTCGAGGCACTGCAGATTAAAGAACTAGTCACACCACTACAGCATCGAAAAAGTTACTGATGAGTGAGTAGACATCTAAGTGACTTCTCATATTAGTCATGTTCGATACTTTTATTCTCTAACAACTTTCTGCACTCTCGCTCCAGTGTCTCCATACTATAGACTCGAAACTCATCTATCCAAAGAAAAACCATCCGTGCACCAATCTTATCGAATCAATCATCATTTTTATGATGATCCATCGATCAAGAGTATTTTAAGAATTAATCATTAATGACATATGTCTCAAATTTTTAACACTTGAGAATATGTATTATCATCTTATTAATTTTCTAGACGATTCATGGACACATACACTACATGAACGAAAATGAACTATCTATTTATTAATAAATAATAAAATCAAGTACTAAACTATATCCTGAAAAGAATACATATGTCGGTCTAATTGACTCTTAAGGTATGTATCTAATAATCTTTCACTTACACTAAAGTCAATCTGCCAAATACCTAAGTCTCATCTTCTCAAGATGTACTTTATTCCTCAACTAGCTAGATGGTGTAGTCAATGGATTCACCACGTTATCCATGGGGTCTACTCTCTGCATCTCGATGTATTTCTATTCGAGATAGCCATGTAATAATATAAAACCATCACTCTTTGTGCTAGGATCTCTTGTAAGACCTAGGCTTCTTAGTTAGAGCTATGGCGCCATTGTTGTTATAGTACAGTGTTATGACATCTGATGATATTATGCAAAATTCTATGATAAATTTTTTGAACTAAAAGGTTTTCTTAACAGTCTAAAAAGTAGTGATTTACTCAGCTTCCATAATGATCGGTTGTTTGGAACTCTTTCAATTTACAAACTGCTATTGCATAAGGAAACACACCTTAATATAGATTCTGTACTATCAATCTCAGACATAAAGTCTGAATCTGTGAATCCTTATACCCTCAACTTTCTTCTTAAAGACTATGAACATATCTAAGTCCTTCTCAAGGATGTTTTTCATAGTTGTCTAGTGCTCTTAGCCTAGATTCAATCGATATTTGCTCATGATACTCACAGCAAAGATATATCAGATCATATACATAGCATGATCCATGCTGAACCTCTTCAGTACATACTCTATGTATATTTTTTATGAAAGATTTAGCATCCTTTTAGATCTATCTCATAGATCTTTATTCTAAGAATATAAGATGCTTTCCTAAGGTCTTTCATGAAAAATTCTTTTAACAATCATATTTTTAATCGAAGTCAGCATGGAAATATTATTTTCAATTAGGAGGATGTCATCTACATATAATACGAGAAATGTGACAACATGCCCACTGACCTTCTTATAAACACATGGTTCCTCTTTGTTTTGATGAAATAAACGATTTGATTATGTTGTTGAAATAAGTATTCCAACTCTGAGATATTTGCTTTATAGGTCTTTGCCTATCCATCCAAATCTATCTTCTTTTGTAGATTCATTTATATCCAATAGCTACTATACCAGCTAGTGGATCCACTAAGGTCCAGACTTAGTTGAAATGCTTTGAATCAACTTTTGACTTCATTGTATTCAATCACTTTTTGGAATTAATGATTTACATCATCTTGTAGTAGTTTTTGAAATCATCTCTCCTATCTCTCATGAGGAATATTTTTTTTATGCCCTCTGTCAGAATACCTAAGTATCTTTCAATAGGATAGGAGATTCTACTAAATCTACGAGGTGGAGGAGGTACTTTATGTATTGACTCAAGATGAATAGGTTCTATAGGTTCTATGACTCGTTGCTCTTTAGAAACTCTCTTTTTGAGCTTAAATTTTCTCCCACTACCACTATCTTGGATAAACTATTTTTTCAAGAATATAGTATTAGAATCGGATAGATTCATGCATGTAGTTTTAAAATTTTTGATTTAGCAACAGAAATAAAATCTAGATTAAAACTATTTTAATCTAAGTCATGCATAAAATCAGATCTACTAAACTACTTAATAGGATCTATCATATGAATATGGATCATGCATATGAAATTTGATTATGAATGCAAGAGGAGATCTGATCTCCATACTTTTTATGGGTCGATCTACACCATAGCTGATGATCGTGGATGTCTGAGTTCCTCGAGCTGCATAATCATCCGATCTTATAGGTATCCACATGAGGTCTTGATCTGATCAGAAACTTCTTTATCTCCTCTGAATGCTAGCTCTCTTGCAAAGATCGCTTTTTGATGGTTGACGAAGATGCTTCTTCATTTCTTTCTGACCCTCTCAGAGAAGAAGAATATGAAGAAGAAAAAGATGAGAACCTTTCTCTTTTCTCTTTTTCTAAAACCCCACACACCAAGTGGGGATACACCTCAAAGAAAACCCCATGCCCTCTCTCTTTAATTTTCACATAGAAATTAGATCACATAACTCTTATTCCATGCCCCTTTTCTCTCCTCCTTTAATTTGGCATCCAAATGATAGATAAGGTCAAATCTTATCTGATTAGGATTCAAATTCAAATATAACTTCATCTTAATCTCTAAGAGGTAGAGTGAAAGAATAGTGCCCTACAAGCCAATCACATGGGGATGCGATGGAATCTTTCTTTATTATCTTCCTACTTATTTGTATGATATTAGTTATTTTTATTTATGAGATATTATATTTTATCATTTGTTGCATCATATATTTTATGATTATGATAAACCTCATAGATTAGGACAATGAATTTAGAGCCATAATGAGATCATGCCAGTGAGACCTAAAATCTTGATAGCTCTAATTTAAAATATTTCCAATCGTTGGATCATCAAGTCAGAGATCGATGAATTTGGTAAGACTGGTACATCCTATGTATGCTCGATGGAGAGGATGGTTGATCTCACAATCACTTGTGTGGTGATACTAATACAAAGATATAGGTACTCATTAGAGAATGAGTTCACTGAACTGATCCACAGGAAGAATATCTAATGGAGTCTTACAGCATGTCAATAGATGGTTCTTCAGCGAGAGTGGTGTATGTGATCTTTTGATCTGAGATCATCATGGTATCTGTTGGTGCAAAAATCTGCCTGCACCGGAGAAGCTAGAGTTGTGGGGGTCGCGGTTGCCGTCGGGACCTGCAAAAGAAGTCTAAACCGGAGGTGGGGTTGCTCCGGCAAGACCCTCCGACGCTCAAGTCAGTTCTTTGCCTCAACAAGAATGGAGTGCTCGAACGAAAATTTTAGCAGAATTTCTAGGTAAAAATGAGAGCTTAGAGAATAACGTATCTGGGGTCTCCCCTTTTATAGGCGGAGGGGGCAACAAACTGATAGCAATGCCTGTAACCGTCTGGCAGTGGGCCGTCCAAAGTCAGGGAAAGTTTGTTGTGGAGAGTAGTGGAGTGGACCCGTGGCTATCATCGGGGCGTGCCACGTGGAGTCCGCCACGGAGAGCGGAGCGGCGTCCGTTGTCGTGACTTGCCAGAGAATGGAAGAATCGTGCGGTATCCATCGCAAGAAGTGGAGCAGGATCGTGGCCATTATTATGGCCTGTCAGGGAGTGATGGGGCCTCGTGGAATCCATTGCAGGAGGTGGAGCAGAGTCGTGGCCGTTGCTGTAGCCTATCAGGGGGTGATGGAGTCGCACGAAATCCATCGCAGGAGGTGGAGCAGAGTCGTGGCTGTTGCTGCGGCCTGCCAGGGGGTCCAAGCCTATCGACCGGAGTTCGACTGGGGTGTCTGACGGAGAGAGGTGGCTAGCTACCCGTCTGAGAGGAGCTTGGAGTCCGGCTCTTGCAGGAGCCCGGATGGAGTCTTCTTTCAGTTGAAGTCAGGGATGAAGTCCGGCTCCCACAGGAGCTCGGATGGAGTTTTCCCGCAGTTGGGGCTGGAGATGAGTGAAGTCTGGCTCCCACAGGAGTTCGGATGAAGTCTACCTGCAATTAGAATCAGGGACGAAGTCCGGCACTCATAGGAGTCTGGATGAAGTTTACCTGCAGCAGGAGTCGTCGGCAGAGTCTGGCTCCCGTAGGAGTCTGGGTGGAGCCTGCAGGTGAAGTCGTGGGCGAGGTCTGGCTCCCGTAGGAGTCCAAACAGAGTCTGCAGGTGAAGTCGTGGGTGAAGTCCAGCTCCCGTAGGAGTCCGGATGAAGCCCGCAGGTGAAGTCGTGGGCGGAGCCCGGCTCCCATGGAAGTCTGGGCGGAGTTTGCCTGCAATTAGAATCAGGGATGAAGTCCGGCTCCCGTAGGAGTCTGGATGAAGTTTACCTGCAGCAGGAGTCATCGACGGAGTCCGACTCCCGTAGGAGTCCGGGCGGAGCCTGTAGGTGAAGTCATGGGCGAGGTCCGGCTCCCGTAGGAGTCCAGACGGAGTCTGCAGGTGAAGTTGTGGGGGAGGTCCGACTCCCGTAGGAGTCCGGACGAAGCCCGCAGGTGAAGTTGTGGGCGGAGCCCAGCTCCCGTAGAAGTCCGGACGGAGTTTGCCTACAATTAGAATCAGGGACGAAGTCCGGCTTCCATAGGAGTCTGGATGAAGTTTACCTACAGCAGGAGTCATTGGTGGAGTCCGACTCCCGTAGGAGTCCAGGCGGAGCCTGCAGGTGAAGTCGTGGGCGAGGTCCAGCTCCCGTAGTAGTTCGGACGGAGTCTGCAGGTGAAGTTGTGGATGAGGTCCGGCTCCTGTAGGTGTCCGAACAAAGCCCGCAGGTGAAGTCGTGGGCGAGGTCCGGCTCCTGTAGGAGTCCGGACAAAGCCCGCAGGTGAAGTCGTGGGTGGAGCCCGGCTCCCGTAGAAGTCCGGGCGGAGTTTGCCTGCAATTAGAATCAGGGACGAAGTCTGGCTCCCGTAGGAGTCTGGATGAAGTCCGACTCCCGTAGGAGTCTGGACGAAGTCCGGCTCCCGTAGGAGTCTGAACGAAGTTTACCTGCAGCAGGAGTCATCGGCGGAGTTCGGCTCCCGTAGGAGTCCGGGCGGAGCCTGCAGGTGAAGTCATGGGTGAGGTCCGGCTCCCGTAAGAGTCCAGACGGAGTCTGCAGGTGAAGTCGTGGGCGAGGTTCGGCTCCCATAGGAGTCCGGACGAAGCCCGTAGGTGAAGTCATGGGTGGAGCCCGGCTCCCGTAGAAGTCCGGGCAGAGTTTGCCTGCAATTAGAATCAGGGATGAAGTCCAGCTCCCGTAGGAGTCTGGACGAAGTTTACCTGCAGCAGGAGTCGTCGGCGGAGTCCGGCTCCCGTAGGAGTCCGTGCGGAGCCTGCAGGTGAAGTCGTGGGTGAGGTCCGGCTCCCGTAGGAGTCCGGACGGAGTCTGCAGGTGAAGTCGTGGGTGAGGTCCGGCTCCCATAGAAGTCCGGGTGGAGTTTGCCTGCAATTAGAATCAGGGATGAAGTTTGGCTCCCGTAGGAGTCTGGACGAAGTCTACCTGCAACAGGAGTCGTCGGTGGAGTCCGGCTCCGGTAGGAGTCCGGGCGGAGCCTGCAGGTGAAGTCATGGGCGAGGTCTGGCTCCCGTAGGAGTCTGGATGGAGTCTGTAGGTGAAGTCGTGGGCGAGGTCTGGCTCCCGTAGTAGTCCGGACGAAGCCCGCAGGTGAAGTCGTTGGCGGAGCCCGGCTCCCGTAGAAGTCTGGGCGGAGTTTGCCTGCAATTAGAATCAGGGATGAAGTTTGGCTCCCGTAGGAGTCTGGACGAAGTTTACCTGCAGCAGGAGTCATCGACGGAGTCCGGCTCCCGTAGGAGTCCGGGCGGAGCCTTCAGCTGAAGTCGTGGGCGAGGTCTGGCTCTCGTAGGATTTCGGATGGAGTCTGCAGGTGAAGTCGTGGGCGAGGTCCGGCTCCCGTAGGAGTCTAGACGAAGCCCGCAGGTGAAGTCGTGGGTGGAGCCCGGCTCCCGTAGAAGTCTGGGCGGAGTTTTCCTGCAATTAGAATCAGAGACGAAGTCCAGCTCCCGTAGGAGTCTGGACGAAGTTTACCTGCGGCAGGAGTCATCGACGGAGTCTGGCTCCCGTAGGAGTCCGGGCGGAGCCTGCAGGTGAAGTCATGGGCGAGGTCCGGCTCCCGTAGGAGTCCGGACGGAGCCCGCAGGTGAAGTCGTGGGCGGAGCCTGGCTCCCGTAGAAGTCCGGGCGGAGTTTGCCTGCAATTAGAATCAGGGACGAAGTCCGGCTCCCGTAGGAGTCTGGATGAAGTTTACCTGCAGCAGGAGTCGTCGGCGGAGTCCAGCTCCCATAGGAGTTCGGGCGGAGCCTGCAGGTGAAGTCGTGGGTGAGGTCCGACTCCCGTAGGAGTCCGGACGGAGTCTGCAGGTGAAGTCGTGGGCGAGGTCCGGCTCCTGTAGGAGTCTGGATGTTGTGGAGAATCCGATCGACGCTGGCGGGGTCCTGTCCGTCGGTAAAACTTGGGGGTGTGGCGGAGGCTCGGCCACTCGGAAGGTTTGAAGAGATGTTGCCGGAGGTCGAAAGTCAGTTGGATCTCCGGAGGGTCACTTCCATCACGAACTTCGGCTGGGTGGTATTTTATACCCAACACCAGTCCCCCTACTTCCGAGTTCAAATTTGAATGAAGGAAGTACAGAGAAATTTTTGCAATCGAAGTTATCCTCTTGAATCCTGTGCACGATCGCCCCCAGATATCTTGGCATTTAATGCGCGCATGCTGGAGCCTTTGCTGCCTCCTGAATTCTATCCCATCCTTTTTCCCCTAGGGTTGGGATTTTGGAGATGGAGTGGAACGAGGCGGGGGGAGAGAGCCGAGAGGTTTATCACACGCACTGAAAAATGCGGCTGGGAAGGACAGAACCGGGAAGAGAAGTCTACAGCTTGAAGTGGCCTCCGGTGTATCCCTTCCGAGCCTTGTAATAATGTTTTCTTTTCTGGCTCTCTGGGTCTTGTAACGTACATCTTGTTAATCAAAAAATGAGAAGGAGATTTTGTTACTTCGTCCGCACTTTGCATCGAATTGTTGTTTGCCAAACTTCTTTCCTTTACCATTGTTGTTGTTGTATTCCTTTCTCTCTACTTCTCTTTCTTCTTTTTTTTTTTTTTTTTTTTGACATCATCCGTAGGTTGCCGGTAGTTGTCACGTCGGCTCGCCTTTTAGTTGTCCTTCTCCCTTAACCTCAATGGCTCTACGATGTATATTTGATGAATAATATGAGAAGGGGATTTTCTGCTACCTCTTTTACTCATGTGTTGAATTGTCGTTTGCCGAGCTTCTTTTCGACCTTTACGTCGTTCGGAGGTATCCGATTGCCATCGTATCGACTCATCTTTTTCGTCCGTGGCCGCAGATTC
Source organism: Elaeis guineensis (assembly GCF_000442705.2). Taxonomy (NCBI): domain Eukaryota; kingdom Viridiplantae; phylum Streptophyta; class Magnoliopsida; order Arecales; family Arecaceae; genus Elaeis; species Elaeis guineensis. The sequence continues at coordinate 42,687,325 of NC_026001.2, read as the reverse complement.
GTTTGGGGCCATTCGGGTTTGGCGCCCCCTATCAGGGCTCGAGCTCGGAGGTCTGAGCTTCCGTCACCCTGAGGCCATCTCATCTCGAACTTGCGTTGCAAGCTTCCTTGAAAGCTGGGGTTCTTGATAAGAACCCCAACCCTTGCTGAGACGGGGTTCTCTGCATCTTTGACGCTGTTTATTTTTCATTCGTCGCTGACGTAGTCCATCACTTTCCCTTTTAACTCCTCTCTCCTTTTTCTTTTTTGAGTGAGATTTTTTCCTTCATTCTTGGTGGGGCTACGGGAGTCCGGCTCCCGTAGGTGAAGTTGGGGCGAGGTCTGGCTCCCGTGGGAGTCCGAACGGAGTCTACCTGCAATTGAAGTCAGAGGTGAAATTTGGCTCCCGTAGGAGTCCGGGCGGAGCTTACCAGCAGTCGAAGTCGGGGACGAAGTCTGGCTCTCATAGGAGTCCGGACGAAGTTTACCTGCAGTTGAAGTTGGGGATGGAGTCAGGCTCCCGTAGGAGTCCAGACAGAGCTTATCTGTAATTGAAGTTGAAGACGGAGTCTGGCTCTCGTAGGAGTCCGGACAAAGCTTATCTGCAGCTGAAGTTGGAGACGGAGTCTTCCTTCGATCAAAGTCGAGGGCGAAGTCCGGCTCCCATAGGAGTCCGGACGAAGTTTTATTACGAAGGGGCTGCTGGAGAAGGTCCCCCTTTTTCTCATCTGGTCTTGAATGACCAGACCTTAATTGATGTTGGGGCGAGATTCTTTCCCTATTTCTGTCGTAACAGGTTTCAGCTCTGGTTAGGACGAGGTTCGCCTCTTGTCTCTAACACGGCTGTAGGGGCACATACGGGCATTGCTGGGCCCCTTCCACCCATCCGATCTAAAGAGAACTAGGCCTTCGACTATGCTCAAGTTAGGGTGAGGTTCTCCCCCTGTCCCTAACAGGGCTGTGGGGGTGCATAGGGGTGTTGCAGGGCCTCTCCCCCCATCCGGTCTAAAGAGAACCGGGCCTTCAACTTTGCTCAAGTTAGGGCGAGGTTCTCCCCCTGTCCCTAACAGGGCTGTGGGGGTGCATAGGGGTGTTGCAGGGCCTCTCCCCTCATCCGGTCTAAAGAGAATCGGGCCTTCAACTTTGCTCAAGTTAGGGCGAGGTTTTTCCCCTGTCCCTAACAGGGCTGTGGGGGCGCATAGGGGCATTGCAGGGCCTCTCCCCTCATCCAGTCTAAAGAGAACTGGGCCTTCAACTTTGCTCAAGTTAGGGCGAGGTTCTCCTCCTGTCCCTAATAGGGCTGTGGGGGCGCATATGGGCGTTGCAAGGCCTCTCCCCCCATCCATTCTAAAGAGAACCGGGCCTTCAACTTTGCTCAAGTTAGGGCGAGGTTTTCCTCCTGTCCCTAACAGGACTGTGGGGGCGCATATGGGCGTTGCAAGGCCTTTTCCCCCATCCGGTCTAAAGAGAACCGGGCCTTCGACTTTGCTCAAGTTAGGACGAGATTCTCCTTCTGTCCCTAACAGGGCTGTTGGGGTGCATATGGGCATTGCAGGGCCTCTCCCCCCATCCGATCTAAAGAGAATCGGGCTTTCGACTTTGCTCAAGTTAGGGCGAGGTTCTCCTCCTGTCCCTAATAGGGCTGTGGGGGCGCATATGGGCGTTGCAGGGCCTCTCCCCCCATCCGATCTAAAGAGAACCGGGCCTTCGACTTTGCTAAAGTTAGGGCGAGGTTCTCCTCCTGTCCCTAACAGGGCTGTGGGGGCGCACATGGGTGTAAGCTCGGTGGTGGGCTGTCTCTGGATGTTGGCATATCTCTGACATCGGTCACACTTTCTGACGTATTCAATCGAGTCATGATGCATCGTCGGCCAGTAATATCCTTGGTGGAGCAACTTGTGGGATAAAGATCTAGCCCCCAGATGGCTTCCGCAGATTCTTTCATGCACCTCCCATAGGGCGTAGTCAGCTTCCGAAGGCTGGAGACATTTTAAAAGGGGCAAAGAGTATGATCTCTTGTACAACTTGCCCTCGTAAAGGATGTATCGGGAGGCTTGATTTCTGAGCTTCCGAGCCTCTTTTGCATCTTGGGGGAGAACCCCATCTCTGAGATAGGTTATCAGTGAGTTGACCCAGCTGGGCTCGTGTTCGATTTCCATCACGGGCCACGACTCTTCTGTACTCGGGCACTTTAGAACTTCAAAAAGAATGCCTTTGGATAATTCGGTCGGAGCCAACGTTGCCAGCTTGGAGAGAAGGTCAGCCCTAGTATTTTCCAACCTCGAAATCTGTCTGATGTTGAAGTTGCTGAAGGCGGGGACGAGCTCCTTTACCCTTTCAAGGTATTTAGCCATGCTGTCCTCCCGCGCTTCCTAATTTCTGTTAACTTGTCCCACCACTAGTTGAGAGTCGCTGTGGACCCGGAGCCGATCTACTCCCAGCTCTTTGGCGATCCTCAGTCCCGCAATCAGAGCTTCATACTCCACTCCGTTGTTCGTTGCGGGGAACTCAAAATGCAAAGCGTACTCCACGATGATTCCCTCCGGACTGATCAAGATCAGGCCCGCACCTGCGCCTGACATGTTGGAAGACCCGTCCACATAGAGGGCCCAAAAGCGATCAGAGGGATCCGCTTCTTCTTTGGAGGAGTTCGGTCGGGGCTTCAAGCCGTCAACTTCACCTTGTTTAGGTTCGGCCTCTTCTGGGATAGTACACCCCACTACGAAATCTGCCAATATTTGGACCTTCACTGCTGGCTTGGATCGATAGTTGATGTCGAATTCTATGAGCTCGATCGCCCATTTTGCCGTCCTCCCGGAGGCGTCCGCCCAGTGCAAAACTGCCTTGATCGGTTGGTCGGTGAGCAGCGTTACGGTGTGCCCTTGAAAGTAGGGTCAGAGCCTCCGGGCTGCAATCAACAAGGCGTAAGTCAGTTTTTCTAATTTGGTATACCTGGTCTCGGCGTCTCTCAATGCGTGACTGACGTAGTAGATCGGCCGTTGGACTTTTGCTTCTTCTTTGATGAAGACAGCCACGAGAGCCATGGGAGAGACCACCAGATATAAAAACAGTTCCTCCCCAGGCTCCGATTTTGCCAACAGCGGGGGTGAGCTGAGGTAGCTCCTTAGTTCTTCGAATGCCTGTTGGTACTCAGGGGTCCAACAGAAGTTCTTCAGCTGCTTGAGGGTTTGAAAGAAGGGTAAGCACCGTTCGGCCGACCTCGCGACGAAGCAATTCAGGGCTGCTACCCTCCCTGTAAGGCGCTGAACCTCTTTTATCGACTTTGGGGCGGCCATCTCCTGGATGGCATGAATTTTTTCTGGATTGGCCTCAATCCCGTGCCCCGACACCATGAAGCCCAGAAACTTTCCCGAGGTCACTCCGAAAGCGCATTTAGTCGGGTTCAGCTTCATTTTATATTTTCAGAGAGCGTCGAAAGTCTCCTCGAGGTCGGCGATGTGGTCCATGGAAGATTTGCTTTTTACAAGCATGTCGTCCACGTAGACCTCCATGTTGCGGCCGATCTACTCCTTGAAGATTTTGTTCACCAACCGCTGGTAGGTTGCGCCTGCATTTTTGAGACCGAAAGGCATGACCCTGTAACAGTAAAGGCCACGGTTAGTAATGAAAGCAGTCTTTTCTCCATCTTTCGACGCCATCCTGATTTGATTATAGCTAGAGAATGCATCCATGAAGGTGAGGAGCTCATGGCCCGAGGTCGCATCCACCAGTTGATCGATTCTGGGAAGGGGGTAGCTATCCTTTGGACAGGCCTTATTCAGCTTTTTGAAGTCTATGCACATCCTCCACTTGCCGTTTGCCTTTTTGACTAGGACAACGTTGGAAATTCAATCAGGATAATTGACTTCTCTAATGAATCCAACTTTCAAGAGTTTGTCCACTTCCTCGGCTATCGTCTTTTGCCTCTCTGGTGCATGACCTCGGATTTTTTCTTTCGTCGATTGGTGCCTTGGATCGACGGCTAGTTGGTGCTCCATGACTTCTGTGTCGATCCCCGACATGTCTGTCGGAACCCAAGCGAAGACGTCCGCGTTCTTTCATAGAAAATCAATGAGACGCATCTGCACCTCCTCCCCCAGATTGGAGCCGATCATCGCCACATGCTCAGCATTCCCGTCATTCAAAGGGATAGGTACCAGATCTTCGATTGGGCCGCCCCTCTCTTCAGCAAGGTCATCGCGAGCATCTAGCCCATCAACTGGACAGGGGTCGAATTGGTCACTTCTTTGCAAGGCTATGTTGTAGCAGTATCTGGCCAGGGCTTGGTCTCCTCGGACCTCTCCGATCCCCTGGCTGGTGGAAAATTTCAACTTCAAATGGTAGGTTGATATGATGGCTCGGAGAGCATTGAGGTCAGGTCAGCCAAGGATTGCATTGTAGGCTGACGGTGCCTTCACCATCAGAAAATTCACCAGAGCCCTGGATTGCCTTGGATATCGACCTGCGGTCACAGTCAAAGTTATTATTTCCTCCATCGGAACAGTGTCGCTGGTAAACCCTACCAGAGGGGAGCTAATCGGCCTCAAATGGCCGTCAAGGATGGACATTCTTGAAAAGGCATCGTAGAATAAAATATCGGTCGAACTTCCATTGTCGACGAGAATGCGGCGGATGTCGTAATTTGCTATATTCAAGGAAACTACAACTGCGTCGTCATGAGGGAATTGGACTCCCTGAGCATCTTCTTCAGTAAAGGTTATGGGCTCCTCAATCTTTTGTCGCTTGGGGGGCATGGCTAGTACGTTGGTTGCTTCCTGTCGGGATCCTCCTGAGATGGTGTTGGCGAAATCCGTTGGAGGCCAACTGTCTGACCGCTCCATGCTGGCCACCGTTGCCGGAGGATGCGGGGCCTGGGAAACTAGAGGCGAGGTCGGAGCCTGAGATCCAGCCGTAGAGGCCGTGGGTCGTCGTGTGGACACCTTACGAGGAGTTATCGAGCAAAGACCAAGTGGAGGAGGGAGGAGAGAGTGTCAGAAAAGATGCATGGGGGCAATCCCATTGAGCGCTCCTTTAAGAACAAGGGTACTGCGGAGGTTTGTCCCCTTCCTCTAGCGCCAATCATGTTGGTGCAAAAATCCACCTGCGTCGGAGAAGCTAGAGTTGTGGGGGTCGTGGTTGCCGTCGGGACCTACAAAAGAAGTCTAAACCGGAGGTGGGGTTGCTCCGGCAAGACCCTCCGACGCTCAAGTCAGTTCTCTGCCTCAACAAGAATGGAGTGCTCGAATGAAAATTTTAGCAGAGTTTCTACGTAAAAATGAGAGATTAGAGAATAACGTATCTGGGGTCCCCCCTTTTATAGGCGGAGGGGGCAACAAACTGATAGCGATGCCTGTAACTATTTGGCAGTGGGCCGCCCAGAGTCAGAGAAAGTTTGTTGCGGAGAGTAGTGGAGTGGACCCGTGGCTATCACCGGGGCGTGCCACATGGAGTCCGCCACGGGGAGCGGAGCGGCGTCCGTTGTCGCGACTTGCCAGAGAATGGAAGAATCGTGCGGTATCCGTCGCAGGAAGTGGAGCAGGATCGTGGCCATTATTACGGCCTGCCAGGGAGTGATGGGTGTAGGAACCAGATCTAGGGTTTCAGGGTTAGATCTTGAAACTTTTTCAAGATCATACAGCGAAAGACTAAAATAAATCAAATTTTATTTTTTAAAATTAAAAAATTTTTAGATCTAAGATCCTATTACATGATTATTACATAGCATTAAATTAGAAATTAAAATATATAAATATAGCATGAACTACATGTTGATCATATCAACATGTTTCTATACTACATCTAATGTATGTATTAAACAATAGATCAGATCTATTACCTTGCAAGTTAGATGTTCTAACCTTGTTGATCTGGGCTTGAGGATGATGTTGCAAGCCGCACATGCGTCCGGCCTCTAGGAGTCGTCCACACCAGCCCACGAATCTCGATCAGAAGTCCTGCTTCAGGAAATCAGCACAGTATGCTAGTACTGCACTGATCCTTCTTTGATGGTTGATCAAGTGCCTCCTTCTTCTTGATTTGGACTCTTCCAAAGACGGAAAGTAAAAGGAAGAGTTTCAGATCTGAGACGCTCTCAGAAAACTCAAGATGGAGGGAGGAAAGATATGAAAACAAAAACCCTAGAAGAAGACTCTCTTCTTCTTCACGTTTTTCTCTCTAGACATCCTAACTTGCGTCTTTTATATCTCCACGACCCAAAGGCATTTCTATTTGATTTTTGGATGGAACAAAGGTCTCTCAAATCTCTATCTTTTTCTAAAATTTCATAAATAAAATCATTTTATACAGAGAGATATGATAGAGTCCTTGTCTAGGTCAAATACCTAGTCAAGGCTTATCCAAACATGGCAAGTTAAGGGGTGCCCAACTCTTGAGCACCTCCTTCTTATTTTCGTGCATGGATTACCAGCAAAGGGTGCACAATGTGTACCCTAAAAGCCACAAAAATTTCAAAAAAAAATTTGAATAAATTCGGTGCAAAATTGAAAGAGTTTTGGATTTCTAAAACTCTATCTCATAGAATTCGAAATCCAAACTTATTCCTTTTAGATTTGATCCAAACCACCTTCCATGTAAGAAAGAAGAGAGGAGACCTTTTGTGAACGTGGGAGAGATCTGGGAGAGGGCTTTTGTCACACAAAATAAGTGGAGATTGGCGTTGAATAAGAGAGAGGGCGTGGAGAAGGATTATGTGGCGCAAGGTGGAATCCTAGTCTTACTAGGATTCTGTCTTATGACTTGTTTTAATTTGGTTTCCCAAACCAAATCAAATCAAAATTAGATCAACCCAATTAAAATAGATATTAACCCAATTAAGAACCTAATTTAATCAGATTAAATTATATTTAAATCTAATTTAATTTTTTAATCAAATTAGAAATTAGATTGACCCAAGTCCTAGTTGAACTAGGACTAGTTTTTCCTTGCACTTGGCTTATCCAATAAACCAATTGGACTTGATCCAATCAAGCCCAAACTAAATATAATTAAATTATATTTAATTAGACTTAATCTCAGCCCATTGGCTTAATCAAATTAAGCCAATCAGCAATCGAATTGCTAATAGATCCTCCTGCAACACTTGCACTGGGTTAAATGTCAATCGTATTGATCATTTAACCCTAGAACGATTCTTAATCGTTGATCAACCATCTGATCGGATCATGAACTCTAATGTGTGTGACCTCATAGGTCCGAACCTAAGTCGGTAGCATAGGAATAAATTTCTATACCAATCGAAGTGACCATCTAGCAATGGTACCCGACGATCGGATAGGTCGAATGTGTAGAACAACATCCTTAGAACCCATGTGGATATAGTTTTCATATAATTCATCTCCTTGACCAAAATGATCATAGGACACCCCAGAGTTTAACTGTCAACTCTGATCAGGTTGTCCACATTGTATTTCAAAATATCAAATCCATCTGATGGATTACCTTGGCCAAGGTTTTGCTAAATTGAAATACAGCGACTCATTCTTCTCCAACTCTTGGAGTGGTCAATCCCATCTCGATCACACTCTGACTTCGCAAGTACTTGACTGTGCCCAGAAGCCTTCCATCCTTGAATTAGAAATTCAATTAGTCCAGTACCAAAGCACAGTGAGTTGCTTGCAAGTCACTGAGGCGATCTCAAGTCTAAGGGACACTTATACCTATATCCCATCAGAGACATTCTCGACAGCAGAATGCTCTGGAGTTGGTCACGTTCAATGATGATGTACCCTTACATCTCACCTGTATGCCATACCAGTGTCTCCACACTCCTTGGTTAAGAGGACAACCAACCCATATGGCCTACAGCGACCTATGCTTGATAGAAGCTGTCGTCCTTATTAACAGCCTATCATTTGGTCGTGAACAGTTTTAAGGACTAATCGATAAATCCTCTCTTTATCGAACTTAAATAGTCCTAAGGACTTCATCATAACAATGGAGTTCATTAGAAGATGAAAGCTTATGATGAAGATGCCAAATATATTTTATTTATTAACAAATCAATTACAATACTTGGTTGCTCAACCATCAACAGCTTGACGATTGGCTTTTTGGGACACATTTTCCAACAATGGGGCCGCATGAAATCCGTAACAGGAGGTGGAGCAGAGTCATGGCCGTTGCTGCGGCCTACCAGGGGGTGATGGAGTCACGTGGAATCCATCGCAGGAGGTGGAGCAGAGTCGTGGCCGTTGCTGCGGCCTGCCAGGAGGTCCAGGCCTATCGGTCGGAGTTTGGCTGGGGTGTCTGATGGAGAGAGGTGGCTAGCTACCCATCTGAGAGGAGCTTGGAGTCTGGCTCTCGCAGGAGCCCGGACGGAGCCTTCTTTCAGTTGAAGTCGGGGATGCAGTCTGGCTCTCACAGGAGCTCGAATGGAGTTTTCCCACAGCTGGGGCTGGAGACGAGCGAAGTCTGGCTCCCATAAGAGTTCGGGCGAAGTCTACCTGCAATTGGAATCAGAGATGAAGTCCGACTCTCGTAGGAGTCTGGATGAAGTTTACCTGCAGTAGGAGTCGTCGGTGGAGTCCGGCTCTCGTAAGAGTCCGGGCAGAGCCTGCAGGTGAAGTCGTGGGTGAGGTCCGGCTCCCGTAGGAGTCTGGACGGAGTCTGCAGGTGAAGTCATGGGTGAGGTCTGGCTCCCGTAGGAGTCCGGACGAAGCCCGCAGGTGAAGTCGTGGGTGGAGCCTGGCTCCCGTAGAAGTCCGGGCGGAGTTTTACTGCAATTAGAATCAGGGATGAAGTTTGGCTCCCGTAGGAGTCTGGACGAAGTTTACATGCAGTAGGAGTCGTCGGCGGAGTCCAGCTCTCGTAGGAGTCCGGGCGAAGCCTGTAGGTGAAGTCGTGGGCGAGGTCCGGCTCCCGTAGGAGTCTGGACGGAGTCTGCAGGTGAAGTCGTGGGCGAGGTCCGGCTCCTGTAGGAGTCTGGACGAAGCCCGCAGGTGAAGTCGTGGGTGGAGCCCGGCTCCCGTAGAAGTCCGGGCAGAGTTTGCCTGCAATTAGAATCAGAGACGAAGTCCGGCTCCCATAGTAGTCTAGATGAAGTTTACCTACAGCAGGAGTTGTCGGTGGAGTCCAGGCGGAGCCTGCAGGTGAAGTCGTGGGCGAGGTCCGGCTCCCGTAGGAGTCCGGATGGAGTCTGCAGGTGAAGTCGTTGGCGAGGTCCGGCTCCCGTAGGAGTCCGGACGAAGCCCGCAGGTGAAGTCATGGGCGGAGCCCGGCTCCTGTAAAAGTTCGAGCGGAGTTTGCCTGCAATTAGAATCAGGGATGAAGTCCGGCTCCCGTAGGAGTCTGGACGAAGTTTACCTGCAGCAGGAGTCATCGGCGGAGTCTGGCTCCCGTAAGAGTCCAGGCGGAGCCTGCAGGTGAAGTCGTGGGCGGGGTCCGGCTCCCGTAGGAGTCTGGACGGAGTCTGCTGGTGAAGTCGTGGGCGAGGTCTGGCTCCCGTAGGAGTCCGGACGAAGCCCGCAGGTGAAGTCCAGGGTGGAGCCCGACTCCCGTAGAAGTCCGGGCGGAGTTTGCCTATAATTAGAATCAAGGATGAAGTCCGGCTCCTGTAGGAGTCTGGATGAAGTTTACCTGCAACAGGAGTCGTCGGTGGAGTCCGGCTCCCGTAGGAGTCCGGGCGGAGCCAGCAGGTGAAGTCGTGGGTGAGGTCCGGCTCCCATAAGAGTCTGGACGGAGTTTGCAGGTGAAGTGGTGGGCGAGGTTCGGTTCCTGCAGGAGTCCGGACGAAGCCTGCAGGTGAAGTCGTGGGTGGAGCCCGGCTCCCGTAGAAGTCCGGGCGGAGTTTGCCTGCAATTAGAATCAGGGACAACTTCCAGCTCCCGTAGGAGTTTGGACGAAGTTTACCTGCAGCAGGAGTCGTCGGTGGAGTCCGACTCCCGTAGGAGTCTGGGCGGAGCCTGCAGGTGAAGTCATGGGCGAGGTCCGGTTCCCGTAGGAGTCCGGACGGAGTCTGTAGGTGAAGTCGTGGGCGAGGTCCGGCTCCCGTAGGAGTCCGGACGAAGCCCACAGGTGAAGTCGTGGGTGGAGCCCGACTCCTGTAGAAGTCCGGGCGGAGTTTGCCTGCAATTAGAATCAGGGACGAAGTCCGGCTCCCATAGGAGTCTGGATAAAGTCTACCTGCGGCAGGAGTCGTCGGTGGAGTCCGACTCCCGTAGGAGTCCGGGTGGAGCCTGCAAGTGAAGTCGTGGGCGAGGTCTGGCTCCCGTAGGAGTCCGGACGGAGTCTGCAGGTGAAGTCGTGGGCGAGGTCCGGCTTCCGTAGGAGTCTGGACGAAGCCCGCAGGTGAAGTCGTGGGCGGAGACTGGCTCCCGTAGAAGTCCGGGCGGAGTTTGCCTGCAATTAGAATCAGGGATGAAGTCTGGCTCCTGTAGGAGTCTAGATGAAGTTTACCTGTAGCAGGAGTCGTCGGCGGAGTCCGGCTCCCATAGGAGTCCGGGCGGAGCCTGCAGGTGAAGTCGTGGGCGAGGTCCGGCTCCCGTAGGAGTCTGGACGGAGTCTGTAGGTGAAGTCGTGGGCGAGGTCCGGCTCCCGTAGGAGTCTGGACGTCGCGGAGAATCCGGTCGACGCTGGCGGGGTCCTGTCCATCAGCAAAACTTGGGAGTGTGGTGGAGGCTCGGCCGCCCGGGAGGTTTGAAGAGATGTTTCCTGAGGTTGAAAGTCAGTTGGATCCCCGGAGGGTCGCTCCCATCCCGAACTTCGGCTGGGGGGTATTTTATACCCAACAGTATCTTATGTACATGGACTCTTACTTTGGTTTATTCCCTAACACACCACTTTGAGATGTGTGTGGGATATTCTGAGTATGGTGAAGTCTGCATGGAGGTTGTGAGTGGTCAATAAGGAATCAATCACTCCTTGTAAGAGGAGAGAATATCCTATGTGATCTCATAGGATAATGACTCTGAGAGTCTCTAGTCAGAGCAGGGATGAACAATAGAAATAATTTATACTAGTTCATCAATCGAGTCATCATCATCAGATCGAAATATATATAGATAGACATTTGCATTTGACATACTTTTATACCCATAGCCTTTTTGGGATGTTATGTGATCGAAGGATTGAATTGCACGGTAACTCACTATGGAAGGATAATTTTGATATTTTTATTAAATTTTAAGTTTTTTGGATAGTCATGATACATTGCTAGACATCAATCTTGACTTATGGACTTATCAAAATTAAAAGAGTTTAATTTAAGAATCAATTAGGAAGAGTCCTAGTTGATTGAGACTCTCGAGCTGACCTAATCCAATCGGATTAGGGTTACATCGAGAGTATAGGTCTACTACTGACTAGATTTGGAATCTAATAGATCACACACAATAAAAATTTGATCTTGGTCTAATTTATTTAGATTTATTGTAAATCCAATGGGTTAATTAAATTGCTAGCACATGAATTAACCCAAGTTCTCAATTGGGTTCCGTGCAAAGCTGTTTGTGCTAACCTAGACTTGTTGCCTTGATCTAATATGATTGGGTTTGAACCATCTATTTATTAATTGGTTTATCTAATTTATATGAAAGCATTTCATATGACTAAACCACCTCCACATCAAAACCACATGAGAAAATAAATATGGCATCATTTATTTGGGCATTATGAAGAGGAGTCTTTCCTCCTTACTCTTCTTAATTTCCTTACAAGGTTCCACGTATTTTTCCTTAATTTCCTTAATTCCTTACAAGGTGCTTGGGATACAGTGCATGCAAGAGGAAGAAGAGTCCTTCTCTTGAAAGGAATTTTAATGTCAAATAATAGTGGATGCCTTATATATTATGCATTGAATGTGGAAGAGTCTTTAATGGTAAGGACTCTTGAAATCTCACACTAAATCCTTTCCCACATGCCAAGAGTTGGCATTTAATTTTTTTCCAGGTAGAAGAAGAGTCCTTCTGCTGGTTAATCTCTTCTGTTTCCATGCCCATCTCATCATATTCCATGAAAAATAATTTATTGGAGGCATGTAAGAATGAAGGGATGCCAAGAGTTGGCGTCCCATGATGTCGCCCATCCTTTTTTATATAAAGGGGGTGCTACACCAGGTTTCTACATGCTATTTTTGGCTATGAATGGGCATGAGGATGAGAAGAAAATGAGAGAAAAATGTCTGGATAAAAACAAGAATAAGGGAGAGAAAAATAGAAAGGAAGAGAGAAAGAAAAGGAAAGTATGAGATACTTGTCCTAAAAATTAGATTATTCATGTGTTGAACATAAAATCTAATTTGTGTGTGGTGAGATCTTTTGGGTTCCGGTGATGAAGACCATGAACTGATAATTTTGAGACCTCCATGAGACTCTAAAGTAGAAGCCTCCAACGGTGATCCACACAAGAGCGATCAGGGCCTTTCCCAATTCGTCATGGTGCTGCAGCCTTCTTTCTAAGTACGCTGTTGATTGTACTTCGCAAGAACTGATTTTGCCACTTCTTATATACCTTCAAGACCTCCACTAAGACGTCTTTAAAAAATATTTTTCAAAAGATCTCATCATATACAAATCAGATTTTATGTTCAACACATGAACAGTCTGATTTTTAAGATAAGTATCTCATACTTTTCTTTTTTCTTCTTGTCTTCCTTTCTAACTCTCCCTTTTTCTTGTCTTTATCTAGATATTTTCCTCTCATTTTCTTCTCATCCTCATGCCCATCCACAAACAAAAATAGCACATAGAAACCTGGTGTAGCACCCCCTTTATATAGAAAAGAATGGGCGACACCATGGGACGCCAACTCTTGGCATCCCTTCATTCTTATACGCCTCCAATAAATTTTTTTCCATGGAATACAATGAGATGGGCATAGAAATAGAAGAGATTAACCAGTAGAAGGACTTTTCTTCTATCTGAAAAAAATTATAATGCCAACTCTTGGTGTGTGGGAAAGGATTTAGCATGAGATTCCAAGAGTCCTTACCATTAAAGACTCTTCCACATTCAATGCATAATATATAAGGCATCCATTATTATTTGATGTTCAAATTTCTTCAAGAGAAGGATTCTTTCTCCTCTTCCATGCTCTATATCCCAAGCACCATCATATGTCATGAGGAATTAAGAAAAAAATGCGTGGAACCTAGTAAGGAATTAAGAGGCATAAGGAAGAAACTCCTCTTCATAATGTCCAAATAAATGATGCCATATTTATTTTCTCATGTGGTTTTGATGTGGAGGTGGTTTATTCACATGAAACTCTTCCATATAAATCAGATAAACTAACTAATAAATAGATGGCTCAAACCCAATCATATTAGGTCAAGGCAACAAGTCTAGGTTAGCACAAATACCTTTGCACTGAACCCAATTGGGAACTTAGGTTAATTCATGTGCTAGCAATTTAATTAATCTATTAGATTTATAATAAATCTAAATAGATTGGATCAAGATCAAATTTTTAATATGTGTGACCCATTGGGTTCCAAATCTAGCCAGCAGTAAACCCATACTCTCCACATAATCCTAATCCGATTGGATTAGGTTAGCTCAAGAGTCTCAATCAACTTGGACTCTTCTTAATTGATTTTTGAATTAAACTCTTTTAATTTTGATGAGTCCATAAGTCATGATTGATGTCCAGCAATGTGTCTTAACTACTCAGAAGATTTAAAATTTGATAGAAATACCAATATTATCCTTCCGTGGTAAGTTATCATGCAATTCAATCCTTCAATCATACAACATCTCGGAAAGACTATGGATATGAAAATATGTCAAACTCAAATACCTATCCATATGTATCTCGATCTGATGATGATGACTCGATTGATGAACTAGTAAAATTATTTCTATTATTCATCCCTGCTCTGGCCAGAGACTCTCAGAGTCATCATCCTATAAGATCACATAGAATATTCTCTCCTCTTACAAAAAGTGATCGATTCTTTATTGACTACTTACAACCTCCATACAAACTTCACAATATCCAGAATATCCCACACACATCTCAAAGTGTGTGCTAGGGAATAAACCAAAGGGTCCATGTACACAAGGTACCATGGTGATCTCAGGTCAAAAGATCACATGCACCACTCCACTGAAGAACCATCTATTAACATGCTGTAAGGCTCTATTAGATGTTCTTCCTGCAGGTCAGTTTAGTAAACTCATTCTCTAATGAGCACCTACATCCTTGTATTAGTATCACTACACAAGTGGTTGTGAGATCAACCACCCTCTCTATCGAGCATACATAAGATGTATCAGTTTTATCAGAATCATTGATCTCTGACTCGATGATCCAACGAATAGAAATATTTTAGATTGAGGCTATCAAGATTTTAGGTCTCACTGGCATAATCTCATCATGGCCCTAAAATCATTGCCCTAATATATGATACAGCAAATGATAAAATGTAATACCTCATAAATAAAAATAACTAATGTCATATAAATGAGTAGGAAGATAATAAATAAAAGTCTCATCGCATCCTCATGTAATTAGCTTGTAGGGCACTATTCTTTCTATCTCCTACTTGCACTAAAGCCAATCGCCCCTATACCTAATGCCCAAGCAATCAGAGTGGCGATTACACTGCTGCTGTGTAAGGCTTAGTGAACTGGTCCATTATGATGTTCTTGTTGGGAAATATGTCCCAAAAGCCAATCATCAACCTGTTGATGGTTGAGCAACCTTGTATTGTAATTGATTTATTAATAAATAAAATATATTTTTGATATTTTCATCATAAGTTTTTATTTTCTAATGAACTCCGTTGTTATGATGAAATCCTTACGACTATTTAGGTTTGATAAAAAGAGAATTTATCGATTAGTCTTTAAAACTATTTATGACCAAATGATAGGCTGTTAATAAGGACGACAGCCTCTATCGAGCATAGGTCACTGTAGGCCATATGGATTGGTTGTCCTCTTAACTAAGGAGTGTGGAGACATTGGTATGGCATACAGGTAAGATGTAAGGGTACATCATCATTGAACGTAACCAACTCTAGAGCATTCTGCTGTTGAGAATGTCTTTGATGGGATATAGGTATGAGTGTCCCTTAGACCTGAGATCGCCTCAGTGACTTGCAAGCAACTCACTGTGCTTTGGTACTGGACTAATTAAATTTTTAATTCAGTGACAGAAGGCTTCTGGGTATAGTCAAGTACTTGCAAGTCAGAGTGTGATCGAGATAGGATTGACCACTCCAAGAGTTGGAGAAGAATGAGTCGCTGTATTTCAATTTAGCCAAACTTTGGCCAGGGTAATCCATCAGATGGATTTGATATTTTGAAATACAATGTAGAGACCCTGATCAGAGTTGATAGTTGAACTCTGAGGTGTCCTATAAGCATTTTGGTCAAGAGGATGAATTATATGAAAACTATATCCGAATGGGTTCTAAGGATGTTGTTCTACACATTCGACCTATCCGACCGTCGGGTACCATTGCTAGGTGATCACTTTGATTGGTATAAGAATTTATTTCTATGCTACTAGCTTAGGTTTGGACCTATGAGGTCACACACATTAGAGTTCACGATCTGATTGGATGGTTGATCAACGATTAAGAATCGTTCTAGGGTTAAACGATCAATACGATTGACATTTAACCTAGTGCAAGTGTTGCAGGAGGATCGATTAGCAATTTGATTGTTAATTGGATTAATTTGATTAAACCAAAGGATTGAGATTAAGTCTAATTAAATATAATTTAATTAGATTTAGTTTGGACTTGATTGGATCAAGTCCAATTGGTTTATTGGATAAGCCAAGTGCAAGAAAAAATTAGTCCTAGTTTAAATAGGACTTGGATCAACCTAATTTTTAATTTGATTAAAAAATTAAATCAGATTTAAATCTAATTTAATCTAATTAAATTAGACTTTTAATTAGATTAAGACCTATTTTAATTAGGTTGATTTGGTTTTGGTTTGATTTGGTTGGAGAAACCAAATTTGAACAAGTCATAGATTAAATCTTAGTAAGACTATGATTCCACCTTGCACCACCTTAGCCCCCCACGTCCACTCTCTCTTATCCCATTCCCACTCTCTCTTATTTTATGTGACAAAACCCTCTCTCCCAGGTCTTCATGCATGCCCAAGAGTTGGGCACCCCTTGTCTTGCCTTGTTTGGATAATCCTGGACTAGGTATTTGACCTAGACAAGGACTCTTCATATCTCTCTATTTAAAATAAATTTTTTATAAAATTTTCATGTGACACAGAGCATTGAGAGACCTTTGGGGCATCCAAAAATTAATGAGAAAGAGTCTTGGGGTGTGGAGATCTAACAGACACAAAACTAGGTGTCTGGGTTAGAGCAAAGAGAAGAAGAAGAGGATCTTCTTCTAGAGTTGCTAGGTTCATCTCTTCCCTTCCTCCATCTGTAAGATTTCTGAGATTGTCTCATCTAAAACTCCTTCTCCTACTTCTCATCTTTGAAAGAGCCTAAATCAAGAAGAAGGAGACATCTGATCGACCATCAAAGAAGGATTAACGCAGTACTAGCATACTGTGCTGATTTTCTGGATAAGAACTTCTGATCGTGATTCGTGGGCTCATGTGGATGACTCTTAGAGGCCGGATGTATGTGCGGCTCATAAAATCATCCTCAAGTTCAGATCAGCAAAGTTAGAACATCTAACTTACAAGGTAACAGATCTGATCTATTATATTTTACATACATTAGATGTAGTATAGAAATATGTTGATATGATCAACATGTAGTTCTTGCTTTTTATATTTTAATTTTTGATTTAATGATATATAATAATCATGTAATAGGATCTTAGATCTAGAGATTATTTAATTTTATAAGATAAATTTTAATTTATTTTAGTCTTCCGCTGTCTGATCTTGAAAAAATTTCAAGATCTAACCCTGAAATCCTAGATCTGGTTCCTTCAATTGGTATCAGAGCTTAGGTTGTTTATTACATGATTATTTATATATGCTTAGATTACTTTTTAGATTAGATCTAATTTATAATCTAATTATTAAATTTAAAATTAAAATTTTTAGATCAATCACGAACTGTAGGTTATCCTGCTGTAAGGTTTATCCCTTACAGTGCAAAGGTTGTCCTAGTTCATTTAGATCTATCTTTAATCATAAATTTGTTAGATATGATCTAGATTAAATTTATGATTTATTAGATTTAAAAGATATTTAAATTTAAAATAAAATATCTTTGTTAATAATTTTTATGCAAAAAATTATCATATATTTGTCTGAAAAATTTATGCAGTTTAAAGTTAAAATTATTTCAATTACATGAACCTGTTTAGATTAGATTTAAAATAGTTTTATATTTTTTTTTCCTTACATTTTGATTATGAATCAAACATGCAACTTGGTTGGTAGAATCATGTTGTAAAAATATTTTACCAATCTGAAAATTATTTTCGAAAAGTCGAACCCCAACCCTCAGCCCAAAACTTAATTGAGAATTAAGAAGTTATTTGATTAGGTTCTAGGATTGTGAATTAAAGAACCAAAGACACAAACCATAACACATTGGGTTAATGGATTAGTGGGAATTAGGTCCATTAATTGGGTTAAACCTAAGGTTAGGTTAAAGATGGACTTAATTAGAGAATTGACTAAATCTAATCAATTATTGTCTTAGATTAGATCAAAGATTCTCTAGATCAATTACAATAGTTGTAGTTGGTCAAGTCCATATCTTTAACGAGAACCAAATGGACTTGATTCTTGGCTAAGCGGTCTAGCACGAACTGTTGGTTAATCTAATCGAAATTAATTAAACCAGTTGGTGTCTAAGGTAAACCAGACTGGTGGTTTTTAATTGGCAGCCCGCCTATCTGGTCATTTTTGATGGTGTCTAAGGCAAGCTTTGGCAGACCCTCCCACGATCGAACTTACCTGGCCTCTTGGTGAAATTATGTTTTGATTGGATCACTTGACTATTCGAGCTAACCCATATCATCTAGATAAATCAGTATGACTGATTTAGGTGCTCCTCGATCAGTCCTTTTAATGGTCTCCCTTAAGCTGACTTGGTGAAGCCAGTGGGAGGATCACGATAAGCTGGTTCATCTGACCTCCTCCTCTAAATTAATTAAATCTTCTAAAATGATTAGGTCCTTAAAATAAAATAGTTATGATGATAACTAGATCATAGCCTCCCATTAAGTGGATGATAATGGGTCCATCAGTTGGATAATCATTGGAGGCCTAAAGGGCTGGTGCTTATCGGCTGATGGAATTATCATTCATAATATGATTTCTTGACTGCATCTTTCTAAATGGTGGTTAGGTTAGCCAACTAAAGTTGGGCCTAATCATTCATTGGCTAGATGGGCTAAGTATGGTCATGTTAATGGTTGGACCTAACTAGACCTTTTCAGTAGAGGCCAAAGCTTACTGATTAGGGACTGGGGCAAAAATAAAATTACTAAAAATTATTTAAAGAAATAATTGGTTATGATCCTACCTTTAGATGTACATGGGTTGGCCAACCAAAGTTGGGCTTGTGTGCAGTCTAGGTAGATTCTAGTACCCACTAATAAATTAGGATAATTCTTTGAATTAGAGATAGAGGCTACCAATTCGAATAAAAAATGGGAGAAACTTTTTGATTAAAGTCTAAATCTTTAGGTTTAATGAATCAATTATAAATTAGGTTATAGTTTTTTTTTGTGTAGATATGGCCACTTTTCTATCACTCCGATCATTGTTGGACAATGATAAGTTGGTGGGACCCAACTTTGGTAGCTGGTACTGAAAGTTGAAGATAGTCCTGGAGCATGAACGGATCCTATATGTGATAACGGATCCTGCACCTGAGGAGCCAGCTGTCAATGCACATGGAACAGTCAGAGACACTTACCAGAAGTGGCTCAGTAATCGGACCATGGTGCGTTGCATCATGCTGGCTGCCATGAGCGACGAGTTCAATTATAGATTTGAGATGACTCAGCCAAAGGACATGCTTCAAGTGTTAGAGGATGCCTTTGGCACACCCGATGGCATGGAGAGGCACAAGACTAGTTGTGCCATCTTCAACACCAAAATGCAGGATGGTGCCTCTGTCACTGATCATGTATTGTACATGATCAAGCTGATGAAGTGTTTGAGCAAGCTCGACTTTCCCTTACATGAGCAGATTGGGAAAGATGCAATACTGAACTCGCTGCTCAAGTCTTATCTCCCATTCCTCACTCATTATAGAATGACAAAGCCTGAAGTAAACTACCATGAGTTACTGGGGTTGCTTCAAAACTTTGAGAAGGATCACCAACTCCACAAGGAGTCGGTGAACTTAGTGGGAGGTTCGTCTTCTGGTTCTCGACCCTTTAAGAAAGGGAAGAAGATCAAGAAGAAGAAAGTGAAGAAGGTGCAAGTTCAGGCTGGGACATCAGTGTAGGGTCAGACCAGAAAGATCAAGCCCGATAAGAGTCAAGCTGAATGCTTCTTTTGCAAGAAGCGGAGGCACTGGAAAAGGAACTGTCCTCAGTACATTGCTTCCCTGGATCCAAACAGGCAGAGAAAGAAGCAAGCTGTTGCTGGGCAAGGTATTTATATGATAACTCCTTGCAATTTCTTTATTTATGATATAACTGACTGGGTATTGGATACCGGTAGCCCTTACCATATTTGTAATTCGTTGCAGAGATTACAGATCAGTAGGAGATTCAAGCAGGGTGAGAGGTTTCTGAATGTTGGAGATGGAAGACCAGTTCCAGTTCTAGCATTAAAAATCTTGAAACTTGTATTTGAGTCCCATACTATTGTTCTTAATGATTGTTATTTCTGTTCCAGTTTCTTTTTAAATATCATTTTTGTAGACCTTCTGGTCAAAAATGATTATGAAATTTCAATAAAGAAATAAGTATGTAATATCATTATGAATGTGTTACTATTTTTTATGGACATTTGAACAATGATGTGTATATGTTATCACAACTGTTAACGTAGCCTATTCTACTGGCAAGCACCCTAGATTAGATAGTGTATCAGATATCTACTTATGACACTGTAGGCTAGGTCATATAAACAAGAACAGGATAAATAGGTTGACTCAAGAGGGAATCCTCGAAGTCAGTCACTTTCAACCTGTGAATCCTGTCTTCTTAGTAAAATGACAAAGTCACCTTTTACTGAAAAAGGTGAGAGAGCTACTGAGCTCTTGGGCTTAGTACATACTGATGTATGCGAACCCATGAGCACAAGTGCTAGAGGTGGATATTTCTATTTCATCACTTTCATAAATGATCTATCCAGATATGGATATGTCTATCTGATGAAATATAAGTCAGATTCATTTGAAATATTCAAATGATTTCGAAATGAAGTAGAAAAATAAACTGGAAAGAGTAATAAAACTCTTCAGTCTGACTGAGGAGGGAAATACCTTTCTGGTGAGTTTCTCACATATCTAGGAGAGAATGGGATTCTCTCCCAATGGACTCCTCCAGGAACACCACAGCATAATGGTGTGTCTGAAAGGAGAAATTGGACTCTGTTAGATATGGTCCGATCCATAATGGATTTTGCCAGCTTGCCGATATTCTTCTGAGGATATGCACTCGAATCGGCCTATTATCTATTAAATAGGGTTCCAAATATGTCTATAATTAAGACTCCATATGAGATATGGACAGGGCGTAAGCCAGTACTTTCACACCTTAAGGTCTGGGGGTGCCCGTCCTATGTTAAATGGTTAGTTACAAATAAACTTGGACCTAGACAAATGCACATTCATAGGGTACGCCAAAGAGACCAAAGGATATTTTTTCTACCATGCTGATGAACAAAAGGTGTTCGTCAGCCTTAAGGCAACCTTTTTAGAAAAGGAGTTCCTTGGTGAAGGAACCGTTGCCTCTAAGGTTGAACTTGATGAAGTTCAACAGGTAGAAGGACTGACACCAATAGCTGAACCTGAGTCGGATTTGATTAGATCAGATCTGGAGCCCAATGTACGTGCATCATTAAGGCGATCCGGTAGAGTACCACATCAGTCAGACAGATACTATGATTTTTTGATCCGAGATGGTGATTCCATCGAACTCGATAAGAATGATGAGGATCCAATCACCTATATAGATGCAATGCAGAGACCTGATTCCGAGAAATGGCTTGAAGCCATGCAATCCAAAATAGAGTCCATGAAGGTCAACGATGTATGGACATTTGTTGACCCACCTGAAGGGGTTAAACCCATGGGTATAAATGGGTCTTCAAAAGGAAGAGGGGTGCAGACGGAAAGATGAAGACCTATAAAGCCCGTCTGGTTACCAAGGGATATCATCAATGTTATGGTATTGACTATGACGAGATATTCTCCCCTGTGGCAATGCTTAAATCCATTCGGATAATGCTTGCAATAGCTGCCCATCTAAATTATGAGATCTGGCAGATGGATGTAAAGATAGCTTTTCTGAATGGAGAGCTGACGGAAGAGGTGTATATGATACAACCTGAGGGATTTACATCTACAGATGAGTCTAAGGTGTGCAAGCTTCAGAGATCCATTTATAAATTGAAGCAAGCTTCTCGAAGTTGGAATATGCATTTTGATAAGGTGATCAAAACGTATGGCTTTGTTAAGAACGGAGAAGAGCCCTGCATCTATAAATGGGCAAATGGTCCAATTATGGTATTCCTTATCTTGTACGTGGATGATATTTTTTTAATTGAAAATGACATCCCCACACTACAGGGAATAAAAATTTGGGGTCATCACAGTTCTCAATGAAGGACTTGAGTGAAGCATCCTACATCCTAGGGATGAAGATCTATAGGGATAGATCTAAAAGGATGCTTGGGTTATCCCAGTCCACGTACATAGATACTGTGCTGAAGAGGTTCAGCATGGAGAATTCCAAGAAGGGCTATCTATTGATAGGTCATGGAATTTTTCTCTCTAAGAAGGATTGTCCGACAACTCCTGAATAGAGAGGGCGTATGAGTAGACTCCCATATGCTTCGGTCGTAGGATCTATCATGTATGCCATGGCATGCACAAGGCCAGATATGGCATACTCACTAGGAGTAGTGAGTAGATACCAATCTTATCCTAGAGAAAATCACTGAAAAGTGGTTAAAGCCATCCTTAAATATTTGAGAAATACTAAGGACCAATGGTTGGTTTATGATGAGTCAGATTTGAAACTTATGGAGTTCACAGACTCTAGCTTTCAATCTGACTATGATGACAGCAGAAGCATGTCGGGTTATATCCTTATTCTAAATGGTGGAGCCATCTGCTGGAAGAGTTCCAAGCAGCATACTATGATAGACTCTATTTGTGAGGCAGAGTATATCAAAGCATCAGATGCCGTGAAGAAAGCTGTGTGCCAAGGAAACTCATCACCGAGCTCGGAGTAGCACCCTCCCTCGATGGTCCGATCCTGCTCTATTGCGACAGCACTGGTGCCATAGCTCAGGTAAAGGAACCCAAAGTACACCAGCAGATGAAGCACATTTTGCGCCGCTTCCACTTGGTCCGAGAGATTGTGGATCGAGGTGACGTCGACCTTCAAAAGATCGATGGAAAGGAGAACCTGGCTAACCCCTTCACTAAAGCCCTCGCGATAAAGGAGTTCGACAACCACAAGTCGAAGATGGGTATTAGATACTATGCCGAGTGGCTTTAGGACAAGTGGGAGTTGTTGGAAAATATATCTCAAGAGCCAATCGTCAACCTATTGACGGTTGAGCAACCTTGTATTGTAATTATTTGTTAATAAATAAAATTTATTTTTGATATTTTCATCATAAGTTTTCATTTTCTAATGAACTCCGTTGTTATGATGAAGTTCTTAGGACTATTTAGGTTCGATAAAGAGAGGATTTATCGATTAGTCCTTAAAACTATTCACGATCAAATGATAGGCTGTTAATAAGGACGACAGCCTCTATTGAGCATAGGTCACTGTAGGCCATATGGGTTGGTTGTCCTCTTAACCAAGGAGTGTGGAGACACTGGTATGGAATACAGATGAGATGTAAGAGTACATCGTCATTGAACGTGACCAACTCCAGAGCATTCTATTGTCGAGAATGTCTCTGATGGGATATAGGTATAAGTGTCCCTTAGACCTGAGATCGCCTCAGTGACTTGCAAGCAACTCACTGTGCTTTGGTACTGGACTAACTAAATTTCTAATTCAGTGATGAAAGACTTTTGGGCACAGTCAAGTACTTGCAAAGTCAGAGTATGATCGAGATGGGATTGACCACTCCAAGAGTTGGAGAAGAATGAGTCACTGTATTTCAATTTAGCAAAATCTTGGCTAGGGTAATCCATCAGATGGATTTGATATTTTGAAATACAATGTGGATAACCTGATCAGAGTTTACAGTTGAACTCTGAGGTATCCTATGAGTATTTTAGTCAAAGAGATGAATTATATGGAAACTATATTCGCATGGGTTCTAAGGATGTTGTTCTACACATTCGACCTATCCGATCGTCGGGTACCATTGCTAGATGATCACTTCAATTGGTATAAAAATTTATTTCTATACTATCGGCTTAGGTTCGGACCTATGAGGTCACACACATTAGAGTTCACGATCTGATCGGATGGTTGATCAACGATTAAAAATCGTTCTAGGGTTAAACGATCAATATGATTGACATTTAACCTAGTGCAAGTGTTGCAGGAGGATCGATTAGCAATTCGATTGCTAATTGGCTTAATTTGATTAAGCCAAAGGGTTGAGATTAAATCTAATTAAATATGATTTAATTAGATTTAGTTTGGACTTGATTGGATCAAGTCTAATTGATTTATTGGATAAGCCAAGTGCAAGAAAAAACTAGTCCTAGTTCAAATAGGATTTTGGTCAACCTAATTTTTAATTTGATTAAAAAATTAAATTAGATTTAAATCTAATTTATTTTAATTAAATTAATCTCTTAATTGGGTTAAGATCTATTTTAATTAGATTGATTTGATTTTGGTTTGATTTGATTTGAGAAACCAAATTTGAACAAGTCATAGATTGAATCCCAATAAGACTAGGATTTCACCTTGTGCCACCTTAGCTCTCCATGCCCACTCTCTCTTATCCCATGCCCACTCTCTCTTATTTTGTATGATAAAACTCTCTCTCTCAGGTCTTCATGCACGCCCAAGAGTTGGGCGCCCTTTGACTTGCCTTGTTTGGATAATCCTTGACTAGGTATTTGACCTAGACAAGGACTCTTCATGTCTCTCTATTTAAAATGAATTTTTTTATGAAATTTTCATGGGACACATAGCATTTAGAGACCTTTGGGGGGTCCAAAAATCAAGGAAAAAGAGTCTTGGGGCATGGAGATCTAACAGACACAAAATTAGGTGTCTGGGTTAGAGCAAAGAGAAGAAGAAGAGGGTCTTCTTCTAGAGTTGCTGGGTTCATCTCTTTCCTTCCTCTATCTGTAAGTTTTTTGAGAGTATCTCATCTAAAACTCCTTCTCCTACTTCTCATCTTTGGAAGAGCCCAAATCAAGAAGGAGGAGGCATCTGATCGACCATCGAACAAGGATCAGTGCAGTACTAGCATACTGTGCTGATTTTCTGGACCAGAACTTCTGATCGTGATTCGCGGGCTCATGTGGATGACTCCTAGAGGTCGGATGTATATGCGGCTTGCAACATCATCCTCAAGCCTAGATCAGTAAAGTTAGAATGTCTAACTTGTAAGGTAATAGATCTGATCTATTATATTTTACATACATTAGATGTAGTATAGAAACATGTTGATATGATCAACATGTAGTTCTTGCTTTTTATATTTTAATTTCTGATTTAATGCTATGTAATAATCATATAATAGGATCTTAGATCTAGGAATTCTCTAATTTTATAAGATAAATTTTTATTTATTTTAGTCTTCCACTGTCTGATCTTGAAAAAATTTCAAGATCTAATCCTGAAACCCTAGATCTGGTTCCTTCAGTTCTTAATATTAACTCATTTTATGATCATATCATGAATGAGGTGAAAGTGCCTAGGATGTGCGTGGGTTCTAAGTGAGACCAGACCCAACTCAATGATGAACTCTTCATCAGGCAACTTTTTTTAGTAACTTTACTAACAATATTTAACTGAAACAAATATAGTTAGCTGTTTGAAACTTTTTCAATTCACTGCTTCTCCAGTACTTCTCAAGTACTTTAAGAATGCTTTTCACAGCTTTCAAAAAATCTCATCACAGATCTTTCTGAAATCAATGATTATGCACAAGGCATAAATCACATCCGACTTGGTACATTAAATATATGGATAAGTAAACTCCTTTACACCCATTCATGTTGAACCTCTTCAACATAAAATCCATGTACCTAGATTGGAACTAGCCTAACATCTACTTACATCTATCATTATAGATGCCAAGTAAACTGGATGCTTAACCCAAGTTTATTCCATAAAAACTTTTGTGATTAGCATATTATTGATCGAGTGCATTATTGGGACTACCTTTTCAATATGCTGTATGTCACTCACATACATAACCAAGAAGTTAGTGGGACTTCCACCTATCTTTTTGCACACTCACATGGTTCATCTATATTTGATATAGTCAAATATTTTAACTATCTCATCAAAAATAGGGATACCATCTCCTTAATACCTGTCTGAATTCATAAATGTATTTGCCCTCTCCTAGAGACAACTTCTCTAGATGGTGTGTGGCAATAGTAAAAAATCCAGATCGACATCCCTGATAGCAACCTATTGGGTCATACCCATAGGTGCTTCAACCATCGTCCAAACTTAGTTGATGTACAGGAAGTTCATTTCAGATATTATAATTTCAAGCCAACTGTCAGAGTCTCTACTCATGATGATTTTCGAATAGGTCTTGAACTTCTCAAGTTCAATTATCCTCCCATTGTTCCTTCTAAAAAAAAAATTTTTTCCTAAAAAGCGGCATACCTACTGATAAAATACTTTTGTAAAGTAGTGTGGTAGAAGTAGTATCACATACTACTCTTAGGATAACCTATAAACTAATACAAAATTTGATCTAGTACAAAACTTATGTACATCAATACTTTCACATAAGTTGGGCAACCTACCTTTTGCCCTTTCCATATCTCATATGGAGTGCTCGCAATAGATTTTGACGATATCTAACATATACAAAAAATTTTAAGATATTTTTTAGAATGAGACAATAAGATTTGTGAAGTATTTTAGAGAACACATCATATCACATATGAAGTGTCAATCTCCAGATCGAGGTATTATTAGTCTTCGAACATCCAAATGTTCAGGACCTAATACCTCGCTTGCCTTGAGATATGTGACCATCACATATTTATTTCTTGTTCTCATCAATCATAAAGAACAATATCATTAAGTGATAGAAATATGAGAGCATAGCCCTAAAATTTATCGAAAGGAGAGTAACTTTTACTCACAACATTAATTTCAAAACTATGCTACATTAGTAAAAAATTTGAAATAATATTTTTGATAAATTTAGGCATATATCAACGATCTACTAGTTTCTAAATCTTACTATAAGGTTATATAGGTTCCTACAGTCTTAGCATGAATGGACTATCCATTAGTACTAAAAGGCTAGTAGTTACCTCACTTCAGCTTTATAGGTCTAGCAACACTTTGTATAAGAGGAACCTATATAATATATCATATACCCAATATTTTAAAGCTAAAATTACTCAATGATAATTAATTTATATTTCATACAAATTATTAGTAGATGCAACTTTTGCATCCTGCTACTGCTTCACACTTGCAAGATAATTCTTATAATTTAATTCTAATATTTATTATTACTGTAATAATAAATTAGATACCCTGATGAAGACATTCTTCACTTTCTTATCCTCAACCATTCTATGAAGTTTGATCAATTTAAAAGAATATCTAATGTAGTGATAGTAAAGATGCAAATTTATATATTAGAACATAAAGGAAGACTACTCATGATGACATGCACATGTTAGATGAGAATTTTATCTAATTGTGTCTTCCACTATTTTAGTAAATTTCATAGCCCTCAAGTATGAAATCGAAAAATCTTATCATAAAGTTTCTTAGTGGGGTTGAGATCTCAATTTCTCATAAAAAACCTTGTGGATAGCACAACAAGCTCCTATGAGTTTAAGGATAACTCTTTACTAATTGTATCTCATGCAACTCTCAATATAACTTTTGCTTCTAAAATACTTATAGCCTTGTCGATAGAATAACAAACTATAGTATTTTAGTTAAGTCATATCCTTCAATCCTATATGATCATATCTGAATAATACTATCCTTGTAGATAGCACAACAAGACAGCACTACCAAAATATGCCATATGCATCACTAAGTCAACATCATACCAATCACTATAGCAAGCTTTGTGGATAGCACAACAAACTTATTATAATTTTTGACATACTCTATTGACCTAGTATGAGCTTAATATCATTAGCTTCATTATGCACCAAGACAATATTAAATCAATCCCCACAGCAAGCCTTGTGAATAGCACAACAAATCTACTATGGTTCTTGACATAACACTAGCTTAGCATGAAGAAAGGCATAGGTAGTGTTCTTAATACTTCGCCATTATGACTTAATATAATTTAAATGAGGGATTTTGGTCTCATGCACATCCTAAATATATACATACATCATATGCTATGTAAATTCTAATTACTAACTACCAACAAGTAAGAGCATATAGAGGAAGACAAATGGTTATGGACTTTTGAAAAAATCATCCGAGCCACATGATGATCAATGGGTCTAACCCTAGGTGCATCATAAATTGAACCATCTCATGATTAATCTTAATACGCCTCAGCTCTCCAAAAGTTTGGTAGTCTAGTCTTCATCACCATGAAGTCTATCATGAATGCTTGATCATTATAAAAAGCAATAATTTTTTTTTTTCAAATAATTTTTTTTATAATTTTATATCAATATGTAAAAGTTTTAATCAATAGTTAAGAATATAGAAAAAAAAATTCAGCTGATAATATAATGCATCAGGGGCACCCAACTTATCCTATTGCAACTCTTGTAGATGCATTAATATAATCAACTAATTGGAAAGTATTCATGCATACATTCATCAGCTGGATGTTCCATAGTCCATAACCAATCAACATAAAATTTATAATAATTATAAAATATCATAACAAATAACTTATGTTATTTTTATTGCAATATTATTCATACATATGTCAATAAAGATATTTAAATATATGGGCATAGGATCCATGTAGGATTTTTCGATTCGAGTTCAACACTTGACCCAATTTTAACTTTAAGTCAATTATTTATCATTCATTTGAGTTAGATTGACCAATTTTTTGATTAACTCTAATCTAATTAGGTTAGCATAGATTCGGTCAATCATGACTCAAACCCTAATCAAATAAGGTAAATGACAATAAGATCAACCTAAATTTAAATATGACTTCTAATCAAATTAGAATCATAAATTTGATTTAATCTATAATCATTAATTCTAAATATTTTAGATTAATGAATTATAGTTAAATCAATCCATCGACAAAAATCTTGATCCATGTCTAATGCATCCCTTCCATGATCAAAAATTTTTTGGCCCCACACATACCTCGGGCAACAATCAAGATGGTCAACCCACAATGGTGAGTGCCTGATAACATGATGATCGGTGCTTAGATCTTGGTGAATGTATCATATGCAAAAATCTTAAGACTTGGCAATGTACATTCATATGTAGCATTCCAAGGCACTGCACATCACATGCACTGGATTTCAATTCCATCAAAATTAGATCATGAGATCTAATCTTAAACTTGTCTTAAAAGTCTAAAAATTATGGAATTCACATATCCAAAATTTGATCATGGATCGATAACATTTATCATTTACAAAAATACATCAAGAACATGAATTAAATATCAATCAAAAAATCTGATTTTGACATAATTTGAACTGGATCTAATCCATATCACAAAAATAATATAAAATTTGATTGAATCAATCAAAGGTAACTCTGATACCACTGTTGGGTTTTGGTGACACAGCGATATATAAATTTCAAAAATTTTAACATGCATTCAATATTTAAAAAATAAGTTTAACAATTAAACAAAACCATCGGAACACAAAATCTTAGGAACCCCTTGATAATTACAATTAAACCATAAAAACATGCATATCAGGAGAAGATTAGAAGTCATATACCATCATAAAGATCATGAACTAATAATTTTGAGACCTCCACGAGACTCTAAAGTAGAAGCCCTCCAATGATGATCCACACGAGAGTGATCAGGACCCTTCTTAATTCGTCATGGTGCTGCAGCCTTCTTCCTAAGGGATACTAATGAAGAAACTTAGAAGAGTTAGCAGGATCTAATCCAAGAATAACTCACCATCCATGATTATAACATAATCGGATGATTAAGTTAATCAAGAATCACTTTGACAGTCATACTGTCATCTCCGTCATATCTCATATGCAATTTTTTTCTTCTATACAATATCAACTCCGATTAAATTAGAATTAGGAGGATAGGAGACTTTCTCTTAAATGAGAATTATTCTCAGGTTCCTTGGGTTTTGTGTTTCGATGGTTTTATTTAATTATCAAACTTATTTTTTAAATATTGAATACATGTTAAAATTTTTAAAATTTATATTTCGCTGCATCACCAGAACCCAACATGGAGAAAGAAGGCATTGAGAAGCTTAGGTGAGAGCTTTCTCATGCAAAATAAATTGGCGTGAAGAAATTTGCATAGCTTATGGGGCATGCGCTAGGGAGAGAGAGTCCTAGTCAAACTGGGATCTCTATGATGCTTTAATTAAACCCTAACCATTTAAGATTTGGCTGCACCCAAGGAGAGAAAAATTCTTAGTCTAACTAGAAACCCAATCTCCTCTAATTAGATCCTAATCTAATTAGAAAACTAATTGCATCTAAGTCATAATCAAATCAGAAATTGATCTCTCTTACAATTGGGTTATCTTATAATTCAATCAGGCTTGATCTAATCAAATCCAAACTAAGCCAAGTTGAATCTAATTCAATTAGACTTGATCTTAACCTCATTGCTCAATTAAATTAAGCCAAATTATAATTTAATTATTAATTAATCTTCCTATAACTCACTAACTCTTAATAAATTTTTTTATTATAATTTTTGTATTAGATTAATCATCAATCACATTGATAATTAGATCCAACTACGATTCATAATTATAATTCAACCATCTGATTAGTCAAAAATTTCTATTGTGTATGATCCTATAGGTTATATTCTGTATGGTAGTGAGACATATTGTGATCTCCATCACAATATCATTGAAACTCTTTTAATAGATTGAAATGATTCTAACTCTGCCCATCAAGAGTCATTGATCATCAAGATGATGCATGATGAGTCTCACAACCTACCAGTAATATCTAGCAGTATGTAATGGCAATCTAGTAGAATAGAATAATTAAACTGTAAGACACAGTTATCATATTATTTTATCCTTCTATCATGAGTTCTGACTAGACGGAGGTCATAAAAAACTCATTAAATTCTAACATCAGTCATATGCAAGATTGGCTCAACTTGAGTTTATTTATGAATTTTTGTGAAAATTCTTTTCTAGTATTTTCACTTGCTTCGATCGAAGACTTCTGAACTCAGTCTTATGAATCATATAGGACTTTTTCTTTTCTATCAAGGTCGATAGATTCTATCTATATACATTCTATTAGATTTCGAGGTGTCATACGTGCAGAATTTTTCAAAATTATTTTGAACATGTAGCAGAAGTTAGATTAAAACTATTTTTAATCTATGCATGCATAGATTTAATCTAACACCTACGAATCTAATTCATATAATGAAAAATAAAAGAGCAAACATCTGATTTCATGATGAATATAATCTAAAATTGATGATCAGATCACCTACCTAAATCATAAAATCCTTCTTCAGATAGGATTTAAGGATGTCTGCAAGTTCTGTTGAAAGCCGCACATGCATCCGATCTCTATAGATATCCACATGAGGCTAAAGCAGATCGAAAGCACTAGAGACCATTGAGATGCTAGCTCTCTTTCTGATTTTTGCTTCACTAGTTGGATCTAATCTCCTTTTTCAATCATCATAGAAGAAGATCTGCAAGAACTATGCTCACTGTTGTCGCATAGCACTGGGGGAACACCAAGAGCGATTGGAACTCATTCTCTACCTTTTCTCTCTTTCTTTCTGATCTCTCCCTCTTTGATTTCTCTCTCTACGTGGCCGACCAAAAGGAGAATTTGGGCATGTGGATGATGGAAAGAGAAGGGGGCAGCACAAGGTGGAAACCCTAGGCTGATTGCTTGATGTTATGATCACCACGCCCAAACACCCATCCTTTTATAGATGGTGGCCAAGAGATAGGATAGAGTTTAGTTAATTTCAAACTCTTATCTAGTAAGAGCTTGAGTTAAACTTGAACCAATCCAACCTAGTTAGATAAGAGAAAGAGAAACCTGAGGAAGAGGTTGGTGCCCACTTTTCTCTTTTTTGTCGCATGCCAAAGGAGGGGGTGCGCATCCCCACACGTGCCCCTTCTTTCTAATATGAGAGAGGAGAGAGAGTCCCAGTAAGATTGGGACTCTTGCATCCTCATCTAATATGGTTCAATCTGGGTCCAATCTGAGTTCGATTTGAATCTGATTCGAGTCCAATTCATTCTAGACTCATTCCTAATCCAATTAGGATTTAAATCTTAAATCTAGATATCTAATTAAACTCAATTAAATCAAGTCTAAATAAATTAAATCTGATTTAATTATTTAGAACTTAATCTCATCAAATTGGATTGCAACAATTATATTTAGGTCCTCTTTGCTAACTATTAGCTGATCCTATGCTTGTAACTTTTACAAATTGATCCAAATTATCTATTATATTGATAATTTGATCATGATCCAACTATTTGATCTGATCAAACTCCTTTTGTATATGACCCCATAGGTTCTATTTTATCTGGTGTGAGATATACCATGATCTCTATCATAGTATCATCAAATACTTTTCGATGGATTGAAATATTTTCAACTCTTATCCATCAAAGATCATCCATCTAGAATGATCTAAATGAGCTCTCATAATCTACTAATGATGCCTAGCAATATGTGATGGCAATCCAGCAGAATAAAATGATAGAACTCCTAGGTGTAGTTATCGTATGATTCAATTCTTCTATCGTGAGTTTCGACAAGATGGAGATTATGCAAACTCATCAAAACCTTCGATTAGCTCAAGTTCAAATTGTGATACCGATGGAAACTCCTTTCCATCTATCATTTTGTTGTGGCCACAGACTTAAGGATCTAGTCTCTCAAATCCTATAGGACTACTCCTTATCTACTAAGATCAATAAATTTCATCTAAGTGTGCACCCTACTCTTACAATGAACCTACTATAACCAACGTACACTATAAAGATCCAAATGGCTAAGAAATCATGTTTGTATACAGTCAAACTATAGTAATCCCATTGTGAGCAGTCGAGGCACCATAGGTCAAAGAACTACTCATTTTACTATAGCATCAAGATGATCACTGACGAGTGAGTAGACATCCATATGATCTTCCATTTGATCACACTCAGTACCGATATTTTCTAACAATCATTTAAACTCTCACTCAGTGTCCCATACTATAGATTAGAGACTCATCTATCTTAAAGGGAGTAATCCTACACCAATCTAACTGGATCATTCACCATCTTCATGATGATCCATCGATCTAAAGTAATTTTGAAATTAATCATACATGTCTCTAAGTCTCAACTCTTGAGAATATATATCTATAATTTATTAATTTCTATGATGATTCTTGGACACATTAAACAAAAATGGATAAAAAAATTACTCTTTATTAATAATTCAATATTTAAGTACAAATATATGTTCTAGAGCTATTACAGTGTGTCTTACCATATTGGCTTTTCAAGATATACATCTAACATATCCTACTCATAATAGTGAACCTGAACTAACTATAGCTAACATACACCACGAGAATCCAAATGGCTAGAAGATCAAGTATATGTGTAGTCAAACTATAGTAGCCTCACTGTGAATAGCCAAAGCATTACAGATCAAAGGACCACTCATACTACTGCAGCATCAAGTAAGCCACTAACAATTGAGTGGACATCCAAGTGGTTTCTCATATTGGTCACACTTAGTGTAATTTATTCTCTAACAACACTGCACTCTCGCTCTAGTATCTCCATACTGTAGACTTGAAACTCATTTGTTTGAAAGGGAAGCGATTCATGTATCGATCTAATTGGATCAATTACCATCCTCTGTGATGATCTCTCGATCGAGAGCTTATAGGAATAACCATCAATAATATATATCCCAAATTTACAATACTCTAAGAATATATATCATCATCTATTAATCCCTTGGATAAATCATAGACCCATATAAAATATGATTGGAATAAAAACTACTTATTTGTTTAATGAAAAATTTACAAGGACAACATTATGCTCTGGAATTATAATATATGTCAGCCAACAATTAGCTTTCAGGGCATACATCTAATAATCTCCCACTTGTACTAAAGTCAATTGGCGATAAACCAAGTCTCATCTTCTCAAGGTGAACTTCGATCTTATATTGGTTGAGAGGTTTCATCAGTGGATCCACCATATTCTCTATAGAGTCTACTCTCTGTACCTCAATAAATTTATTCTTGAGGTATTTGCATATAATATGAAACCATCACTCTATGTGCTTGAACTTCTAGTGAGACCTTGACTTCTTAGCAAGGGCTTTGGCATCATTGTTATCATAGTGTAGTGTAATGGCATCCGATGGCATGACACCCAGCTCCATAACGAACTTCTTAAATCAGAATACTTTCTTAATAGCTTCAGAGACGAGATATATTTGGCTTCTATGATTGAATCCATGATTGTCAGTTGTTTGGAACTCTTCCAACTAATCAATCTTCTATTACATAAGAATACACACCGCCATGTAGACCTTCTATCATCGATATCAGACATGAAGTTTGAATCAGTGTATCCCTCCACTTGAAAGAATAATGCTTTATAAGTCAATTGCATATGTGATGCGATGGGGTACTTTTCTATATTTTATCTTTCAAACTTATGTATTTGATATTATTTATTAATAAAGTTAGGTATCTTTGATTCATTATATACTACATCTTATACTTGTTTAAGATTATAATGAACCCCATAGATTAGGGTAATGATTTTAAGACCATGATGAGATCATGCTAGTGAGACCTAAATCTTTGATAGTCTGATCTAAAATATTCTCAGTTGTTAGTTCATTGAGTTAGGAATCAATGATACTGGTAAGAATGGCACATTTTATGTATGCTCGATAGAGAGGATAGTTGATCTCACTACCACTTGTGTATGATACTAATACAAGGATGTGGATACTTATTAGAGAATGAGTTTACTGAATTGACTATGAGAGAATATCTGATGGAGCCTTATTTGCATGTTAGCTGGTTGTTCTCTAATGGGAGTTGTGCAAGTGATCCTTAGACCTGAGATCAGCATGGTACTTTTTATACAAGAATCTATATTTTGGTTCATTTTCTAGCTTGATTCTCTGATCTTTGTGTGGGGTATTCTGGATATGGTGAAGTGTATATGAAGGTTGTGAGTGGTCAATAAAAAATCGATCACTCCTAATAAGGGGAGCGAACATCCTATGTGATCTCACATGACGATGATTCAAAAATCTTTGGTCAAAGTAGAATGATAATTAAAAAGAGATTTCTAATATATCATCAACTAAATAACCACCTTTTGATCGAGATACATAAAAATGAGTATTTAGTTTTGACATGATTCCATACCCATTGCTTGTCTGAGATGTTATATGACTGAAGGATTGAAGGATTGAATTATATGATAATTTATCATTGAAGGATAATTTTAGTATTTTTACTAAATTTCATCTCTTTTGAATAGTCATGCATATTGTTAGACGTCAATTTTAACTTGAAGACTCACAAGAATTAAAAGAGTTTAATTCAAGAATTAATTAAAAAGAGTTCTGATTAATTGGTGCAATTGGACTGAACTAATCTAACTGAATTAGGATTAGGTCAAGAGCCTGAGTCTACTGTTGGCTAGATTTGAAATCCAATGGATCACATATTTTAAATTTGACCTTGATCTAATTTTATTTGAACTTATTATAAATTCTAAGGATTAATTTGATATGCTAGTACATTATGTTAACCTAAGTTCCCAATTTGGTTAGTTCAAAGAATTTGAGCTAGACTTAACCTGTTACCTAGAACCTAATTGGATTAGGTCCATATTTAATTAGTTTCTTGCCTTTACATAGAAGTGTTTCATATGTAAAGATGTTCTCCATGTCATCCACCTGAATTCAATATAAAATTTAATGGGACATCTCATTAGTGGTGTGGTAAAAGAAGAGTCTTTCTTCAATACATCTCTTTATTTCCCACTTCATTTATTTTTTTCACACATCATTAATATATGATATTTATGGGTGTGAAAGAGGAGTTTTCTACACTTGAGACTCCTCCACACTATTTATTCTTGCATGAGGATTCATTTCTCCATGTGAGAAGGTAGAGCATCAAGAGTTGGTGCCCCTTGAGAGACTCATACACCTCTTCATTTTCTATTTATAAGGGATGCCCCTATGGATTTGGGAGCAGATATCCTAGCATTTGTGTTGGAAAATGTATCCCAAAGTCAACCGTTAGATGATTGTGCTCATCTTGTAAACTGTATATGAATTTTCATTAATAAAAATTATTTGATATTTTCATTACAAATTGACCATCTTTGAACTCCTGTATTGTAATGAAGTCGTTAGGACTATATATATTAATCAACAAAGGAGGATTAGTCGTCAAGTCTTTAAAATTATTCGCGACCAAATGATACGCTATTACTAGGAGATAGCGATATCAAGTATAGGTCATTGTGTGCCATATGAGTTGGTTATCTCTTAACCAAGGAGTGTGGAGATACTGTTATGGCATGTAGATGGAATGTAGGAGTACATTCACATCAAACATGATCATGTACCGAGTACTCTGCTATTAAGAGTAGCTTGTGAAGGGTATGGGTATAAGTATCCTCCAATCTGAGACCATCACGGTAACTTATAAGTAACTCACTGTACTTTAGTACTAGGCTATCTGAGTTTTAACTTAGTGATGGAAGGATACTAGGTGCAGTCAAGTACTTATCAAGTCGGTGTGCAATCAATATGGAATTGACCCCTCTGAATTGATAGGAGATATGCATCAATGTATTTCAATTTAGCAAAACCTAGGCCAGGATAATCCATGAGATGGATTTGAAAGATTGAAATACAATATGATTGATTTAATTCAGATTGATAGTTAAATCCTAAGTCATCTTGAGCATTTAGGTCAAAGGGATGAATTATACGGTAACCATACGCTAGTAGGTTCTAGAAGGTTTCTTTGCAAAACTTCAACCCATCCGATCGTCAGGTCATCATTGCTAGATGGTTACATCGATTGATATAGAAAGTTATTTCTATACTACTGACTTAGGTTTGAATCTATGAGGTCACATGCATTAGAAGATTTGGTCAGATCTGATGGCTGAAGAGTCCAACTGGATTATGACTCTGGTGAAAGTTCTACTTGGACTAGGACTCTGGGGAGAGTCCCACTGGGATTGGGACTCTACCATTTATAAAAAATTAATTAATAATTACATTATAATTGACTCAATTTGATTGAGTAAAGAGTTTTAGAATAAGTCTAATTGAATTAGATTCAGTTCGACTCAGATTGGGATTGATATGATCAAATCCGATTACAAGAGAAATTTGATCCTGATTCAATCAAGGTTTGGACTCAACTAATTTCTAATTGGATTAAAAATTTGATGAGATATTTATATTTTTAATTGAATTAGATTTATTTCTATCAGTAATTTAATTCAAATTTGATTTAGATTAGAATTGAATTAGAAATGAAGAGTCCAAGTCAGACTAGACTCTATCCTTATCTTTTGCACCATATCTGGATCCATGCCAATTTCTCCATGCCTAATTAGATTTGGGTTGTGATTTTTGGTGTCATGAGAGAGATCCAATAAGGGTAGTTAGCTATAGCTGATGAGTCATAATATTATCTCTTGACTAATTCGAATGCGATCCAAATTAAAAATAAGATGCAGACTAGGAAAGAGATTTTTTATATATGATATATTATTGGAGCCATATTTTTTTTTTCTTATTTTTCTTGAGAAATTCTTTAGTTTGTAAGACTCTAAAATTTTTCTTCATATCTTAATAATTTTTTTAGAATTTTTGGGGATTCCAAAAAGAGGTTTTGGCATTGATTCATGGCATCCTTTCTTGAAAAGTCCTAATTCCTAGTCTATAAAAAGGGGACCCCTCTCTTGGACATCCCATGATCAATTCTCTTGTAGATTTTTTATTTTTAAATCCTTTTCTCTTCCTCTTCTCTTTCTTCTCCAGATCTTCTATCACTTTGGAGTGTCCAAGGTGCTTGTAAAAGAAGGAACAGGTCAGCTATCAAAGTTGTTCGCAGACTAGCATCTCCGAACCCCTAATCTGCATCAGTCTTCATGTGGATTTTTTTATAGAGGCCAGATGACTTTATGTGGCTGCAAGTGAGATGAGAAATATCCTCTCCAACCATTGGATTAGAGGAGATCAAGATCAAAATTTGTTTGGTAATGATCTCTAACTTATTTGGATTCCTATGGTAGATTTAATAGTTAGATCTAGAATTTCAGCATCGATGAGATCGATGTGATTTTTATTTTTAGATCTAAATTATATATTTTTTATATCAAAGATCCTGATGTGATATTTTAAGATTAGAACTTATACATATGATTAAGATTAAATTATTTAATCTATTATTTTCACTGCATAAAAATTTTTAAATTACATATACTGCACCACCATAAATTTCTTTTAACTGGTATCAGAGCCAGATTGTTTTGATATGAATTAATATGATTTTACATCTAATTTTTTATTATT
Organism: Elaeis guineensis; assembly: GCF_000442705.2. NCBI lineage: Eukaryota > Viridiplantae > Streptophyta > Magnoliopsida > Arecales > Arecaceae > Elaeis > Elaeis guineensis. The sequence continues at coordinate 42,649,354 of NC_026001.2, read as the reverse complement.
AGATCTAATTATTTATGATTTAGATTAGATCTAAATTATTTTATTTTTAGATCTGATTATTATTTATTTAGATTAGATATTTTGAGTAGCAAAGTATTCAGATTGGGTAATCATCAGGCCATCCGACTATAGGAGCAGATAGGGTTTTATGACCCTCTCTTTCCATTCAATGGGATGCTCTTCATGATGTGTAGGGGTGCCACTATGAGGTCCCATGAAGAAAAAAGTGAAAAGAGAAAACTTACTTTCTTGCAAAATTCTAGATCTTAAAATCCTAGGTGTTGTTGTATGTGATGCAAGTTGCAAGATAGTTAGTTACATCTAATCTTGTTTAGTCAAAATTATTTTGATCTAAAATCATAAAAAACTTAGATTTGATCTAAAAAATTTATGACTTGATGTAAAAAATTTATATAAAAAATTATTTTTGAAACCTTAACCATGTTGATGTAAAACTTAATTGAGAATTAAGTATCAAGCTGATTGGATCTAGAATTATGATTTAGATCTAATGATATTGCATAAAACATGGAGCATGGGTTATCTCAAATCAGGTCCTTCTCTTTAATTGGGTTAGACCTAAGGTTAGAATCAAAAAATTGATGGACCATATAGAGATATTGATTGACCATATAGAAAAATTGATTAAGTCTAACCAAATATTGAATTAGATTAATCAGGATTTCTCTAGTACAATAGTTGTAGATGGTCAAGTCCATGTCTTTGATTAGATCAAATGGACCTTGATTGTGGCTCAGTGATTGAACCCGAATCATTAGGTTTGTCAAATCGAACTAGTTAACCAATTGATGTCTAAGGTAAGTTTGGCATTTTGACTGGTGGTTTTTAATTGAGAGCAACTTACCTGACCATTTTGATGGTGTCTAAGGCAAGCTTAGTAGATTCTCTCATCGATCTCACTTACCTGATCAATTTGGTGAACTAGATTTTGATTAGATTGCTAAGTGATTTAAGTTAGCCCATGCCATTAAGGTGGATCAGTGTGACTGATCTAGGTGCCAGTTCGATCAGTATGACCTAACCTGATTCAGTGACTTGATGAAGTCAGTGAGAGGATTATGGTCTACTGATTGATCTTTTCTTCTCTTCTCTCTTCTCTAAATCGATTAAATTTTTTAAATTATTAGATCATTAAAATGAGCTGGTTATGGTGATAACTAGATCATAGCCTTCTGTTGCCCAGCTATGCAACCCAAGAGGGGGGGTGAATTGGGTTTCTAAAAAAAATTTTAAGCCCAACAGATAACTTATGAAGAACAAAACAATGGCTTAAACCAATATTAATTACCTAAAGCAGTATTGCAAGGATATAATAAAGAAATAAGATAAAGCGATAAAGCACACCACAAACACAAGGATTTATAGTGGTTCGGTGCTAACCTTGCACCTACATCCACTCCCCAAGATCCCACTTGGGAATTTTTATCCACTATCCTTTGTATTCAACCCGAATACAAAACTTCGGAAACTCCGACACTAGCTATCCCAAGCTAGAACACTTGTTTCTCGGGTACAAGTAAACCCAAAACACTCCGATTTCAGGTTCGGATCAACCTTTCCTTGTTTTGGAAATCCTCCAAAAATAAGAGCAAAAACTCACAAAGAGTAAGAATGTTTAGAGCACAGATTAATAAAATAACAGCTCCTTTTATGAGCAAATATAACAATAAAAGCTTTACTCAAATGAAGAACCCCTTTTTCAGATTTTCTCAAGATGAATGAACGGTTGAACGAATGCTTGAGAAGAGGTTGATCGTTGATTGAAGATCTCTTGAAAGCTTTGAACGATCTCTAGATCAAGGTTGAAATGATAGGCGTGAAGAATTCTCTCCTTGAAAGATCTAGCTTTTCTCTTTCACAATCTCTTTGGTATATTGTGGATCCTCTCTCTTTTTCTCTATGGATATTTCATTGATCTCAGGCTTATTCTTGCAAATTACGGATCCTCTCTTCTATTCTTCTTTCTTTCTCATCTTTCTCTTCTTCTTCTCTTCTTTTTGATTTCACGTTTGATCCGTTATTTAATCTGCAATTTCTTTCATCAAATTAAGTATTTTGTAGCATTAGAAGCAAGAGAAAACAATTTAGGCAGATAAAGAGCCGTTAGAGGATTTTTAGGAAGCATAAATGGCAATTAAAATGGGCAAAAAAAATAGCCGTTGCTGACATTTCCCGTCGCAGGGGTCGACTCATGAGTCGACCTCTGTTGCAAAAACCAGAGAATGCTTTTCTGGAATTTCTTGGCTCAAATTAGCAGGGGTCGACTCATGAGTCGACTCATGCCTTGTGGGTCGACTCATGAGTTGACTCACAGGTCGTGCCAAGCCAGAAAACTAGCATGCCAAGGAGAATTTTTGCGTGCCAATCAGCTCACAGTGCCATGAGTTGACTCATGAGTCGACTCATGCACTTCAAACCTTCATAACTTCAAAAATATAAGTCCAAACACAATAAAATTTTCACCAATAGATTTCAAATCATTTGTTCTACCAAATGATACTATCAAATCAAGATTTGAGTGAAATTCCGATTTTGCCCTTGAAGATCATAAGGACTTTTTCATTTTAAAATTATTTGAATCCCTTCAATCTGATTTGTAATCATCAAAATCAATCTAGGAGCAACAATCTCCCCCTTTCTGATGATGACAAAATATTTGAACAAAAATATTTATGTTAATGCATTAATTTCAAAAGAATCCATTATAGGTGTATATGCTTGAAAAGAGTATGATTCTTTTGGCATGTAATATAAATGCAAAAATAGTTTGTCCATTTTCTTAAAGATTTGAAAAGGGTATTAGATCATTTTGAGTTCAAGATATATCAGAGCAAGAGAAGATAAATAACTTTTTCTGTGTATCAGAGCAAAAATAATTTTTACAATGATATCAGAAAAGATTTTATAATCTATCAGAGCAAGAAAATTTTATAATGTATCAGAGAAAATTTCATACTGTATTAGAGCAAATGTCAGAGAAAATTTCACACTGTATCAGAGCAAATGTTATAATATATTAGAGAAACCTTCACACTGTATCGGATCAAATGTTATCATGTATCAGATCAAGTTAAAAGAAATTGTAGGATGTATCAGAGTAAAACAAATTTCTTATTGATGTATCAAGGTGAGTAAAATTTCAAAAGCAAGTTTGAATATCAGAGCTTATATAAAAAAATACTTATTTGCATTGTACTCATGATTTTGCTTTTGATGGATGACTTTTTGTTAAAGTTCTGTCTGATACCAAATTTTGATACCAAATGTCTCAAAGTTTTTCAATCCTTGTTTTTGTTTAATTTCTTCAATATTTGTTTTAATCTTCCAATCTCTGTTTTTGTTTAATTTCTCCCCCTTTTTCTCATAATTTAGGGTTTTGCTTTTTGTCTAATTTCAATTTTTGTTTTAGTTTAATTTCTCCCCCTTTTTGACATCATCAAACATAGTTAACTCTTTCTTTTCTTTTTCTGAAATATTCTTTAATTTCTTCTTCTTTAGAGTTTTTCACAGATGTTTGCTCCCCCTTAATATAGCAATTATCAACAGCAAACAATCAACAAGGAGAAGACAATATTTCAACAGATGTATCAGAGATTGAAATATAACCAAAATATAATCATTACAAAGAGGTAGAAATATAGGTAAAAGATGATTCCATTAATATCATAATTATTTCAATACATAAAATTCAACCAGCTAAATGTCAATACATGGCCCCAAGGTATAGATCCTACAACAAGATACTAACTCCTAGAACCTAGTAAAGATCAAGATAAGTCAATGATCAAGACAAATCATGGATCGGAGTCATCAGATATGGTATGAGAAGATGATGGATCAGAAGTGCGTCCTCTACCCCGTCTGCCTCTGCCACGAGTAGGAGAACGAGATGAACTGGGAGGCTGAGAATGCTGAGATACTAGGGCTGATACCATGAGTCTGATAGAATCAAGTACGTTCAGTGCTCTGGAAACAGATTGAAGTAGAGCAGTGAACTGGGTGGTAGCATGCTCACTCGATCCTCTGATCTCTTTCCTCAGTAGCTCATATCCACCTTCTAATGCTCCTCTGAGCCTGCCAGCCTCTGCAGTGAGGTCTGTGACCTCAATAGTAGACTCCTGTGGCTGGGGATGGGCCAATGCAAGGACTTGCCCCTGCAAGTCAAGAACTCTGCCAGTAAGTCTCCAGACTGTATCCTCAAGCTGCTGTATCCTGACGGACTGATCTGAAATCATCTGAAAGACAGTGGAGATGTGGGGAGTAATGGTCTGATCAGAAGAAGTAGCTCCAGGTGCAAAAGAAGTACTACTCCACTGGCTAGACAACAAAGAAGACACACGCTGTGAAATATGCTCGATCTGATCGTCAGCCAGTCTGAACTCTGATGGAGGTGCTCTGCTCTCTGGCTGATACACTGGTGTGGGCATCCTAGTAAACTCAGAAGGGCCAGCCTCAGTATCAGGAATGAATTGGGTATCTGGTGAAGCTGCCCTGAAGTCATGTACAGGAGAAGATGGACCTTCTTCTTCTAATCTGCCTTCAGTTCTGTCTTCAGCTCTTTCCTCAGCTCTCTCCTCAGCTCTTTCTTCAGAGCCCTTGATCCAACCACCAACAGTCTTTGTAATTCCCATTCGGTGCAAGCTGTGTTGGTTGAAAGTGTCCACATGTGAGAGCTTGGTAGGTGTCTCCCCCTCACAGCTAACTCCAAACCTCCTAAAAACTCTAGTAAGGGCCATACCATAAGGCAAGTGTGCCTTGGATCTGTTCAAAGTTTCTCTCATGGCCTCTATCATAAGTGCAGGGAGGTTTAGGGGGGTCTGAGTGATGATATGAAACATGACACATACATCTCTGCCAGATAGTAAGTCATGTCTACCACTCCTAGGAAAGAAGAGTTTCGTTACAATCTGATGCAGGACCCTCATCTCAATGGATAATAGCTTTGCTTCCAATTTGTTTAAACTTTCTGAAAAAGTTTCTCCTAAGATAATTCTGATCCCTTCTTCTTTAATTGGGAGTTCCATATATGAGTATCCTTCACTAGGCAACTGAAGTATTTCTCTCAATATCCTAGAATCCAAACAGATGTCAATCCCCTTTACAGTTGAAGTCACAGATCCGTTTCCATAATTTAGGTTCTGGTAGAACTCTCTGACTAGATCAACATAGGTGACTTCCTTAAGAGAGCAATAAAGTTCCCATCCTTGATTTTTGATCTTGGTAGCAAAAGTGAAGCCTTCTTTCTCAAAGAACCAAAAATCTATATTTTTTCCGGTTTCTACTTTTCTATCAGAAAGAGGATTTACACTGGGGCTTATGGAGGATTGAGAGAGACCTTGAGCAGGTACTGAAACTGGATCAGGAATACTGGAAGACTGAGTATGCCTTTTCTTTCGGACAATTTCCTCAGGCTCTCGGATTGATTTCCTTCTTTGGGGAAGTTTCATCTTTGGAGCCATATCCAAAAAATAGCAGACAAGAAGACTTGAATTCAGTGGAGGAGGGATCACAAGAGAGTAAAGAAGAATTTTGGTGGAGAAAAGAAGTGGATTTTGAATGAACGGTGAAGTTCTAGGGCACGTTCCACCCGCGCCAATCACTGCGAGAAAGCACAGAAAAATCCTGTTCAAGGAGGCGATTTTTGGTGGAGAGAAGGAGGGAGAATTGCCTCAGAATTGATCCTTGGATTTGGAGCAAAAAGAGTTGGAGAGGACGGCTTTCGGAAGGAAGACGACGAGAAGATGAGTCGTCTCATAAACAGGGTTTCCCGTTTTAAAAACAATGAACCCGATGGAAGTTGGTGGGATTTACAAGTTTGCCATTGAGTCGACTCATGGGGGTCGACTCATGAAGTTCAAAAAATCAGGAAAAATATAAATAAATTCCAAAAAAATTCAAAATTTTGAGAGAAGGAATTTTGCTCAATGATAAGTTTTTAGAGTGATAAATCTGAGCTTTTAGAACCAAGATAGTTGTTGAAAATTGAGCTCTAAGAATATTTGATATTAATTAAGAGAAGTTTAGGCAAATGGATCTAGAATTCCTAGATTTCTCCTAATTTCACAGAATCTATCCTCACTAAGGGCCTTTGTAAAGATATCGGCTAATTGATTTTCAGTGCAAACATATTCAAGAATTACATTTTTGTTTTGAACATGTTCTCTTATAAAATGATGTCTTATTTCAATATGTTTGGATCTTGAGTGTTGTATTGGATTTTTAGATAGATTTATGGCACTTGTATTATCACATTTTATTGGAGTTTCATTAAGTTTGATTTCAAAATCTTCGAGTTGTTGCTTAATCCACAAGATTTGAGCACAACAACTTCCGGCTGTAATGTATTCGGCCTCAGCCGTAGACAGTGCCACCGAATTTTGTTTCTTGCTAAACCATGAGATTAGGTTAACTCCAAAAAATTGGCAAGTTCCACTTGTGCTTTTTCTATCTAATTTACATCCAGCAAAATCAGCATCAGAAAATCCTAACAAATTAATTTGTGAGTCCTTAGAGTACCATAACCCTATAGTTTGTGTACCATTTAAGTATCTAAGGATTCTTTTAACAGCATTCAAATGAGATTCCTTAGGATTAGATTGATATCTTGCACATAAGCAAACACTAAACATGATATCAGGCCTACTTGCAGTTAGATATAATAATGAGCCAATCATACCTCTGTAGTATTTTAAGTCTACACTTTTACCTTCATCATCCTTGTCAAGCTTACTTGAGGGACTCATTAGTGTGCCAATTGGTTTGCAGTTCTCCATTCCAAATCTTTTGAGTAGTTCCTTGGTGTACTTGCTTTGGGTGATGGAGATTCCCTCTTTTGATTGTTTGATTTGGAGTCCGAGAAAGAAAGTGAGTTCTCCCATCATGCTCATCTCGAACTCTCCCTGCATAAGCTTAGCAAAGTCTTGACAAAGGGATTCATTAGTAGACCCAAAAATTATGTCATCAACATAAATTTGTATAATTAGCATATCATTTTGGTTTCTTTTAATAAATAGGGTTGTATCTACATTGCCTCTTGAGAAACCATTATTTAGTAGAAATTTGCTTAGCCTTTCATACCATGCTCTAGGTGCTTGTTTTAGACCATATAAAGCTTTATTTAATCTAAAGACATGATTGGGAAAAGCATGATTTTCAAATCCAGGGGGTTGTTCTACATATACTTCTTCAGAAATATATCCATTTAAAAATACACTTTTAACATCCATTTGAAATAACTTGAAATTCATAAAGCAAGCATAAGCAAGTAGAAGTCTAATAGCTTCTAATCTAGCAACAGGTGCAAAGGTTTCATCAAAATCAATTCCTTCTTCTTGATTATATCCCTTAGCAACCAGTCTTGCTTTATTTCTAATTACATTTTCATGCTCATTTAATTTGTTTCTAAAGACCCATTTTGTGCCAATTATTGAATAATCTTTAGGTCTTTTTACTAAGGTCCAAACATTATTTCTTTCAAATTGATTAAGTTCCTCTTGCATAGCATTAATCCAGTTATGATCATTTTCAGCCTCTTCAAAAGTTTTAGGTTCAAGTTGAGATACAAAAGCACAATGATTAAGTACATCTCTAAGTGAAGAACGTGTTTTTACCCCATGCATAGGATCACTGATAATTAATTCCTTAGGGTGGTTGTGAACATACCTCCATTCCTTGGGTAAGTCATTTGTACCTTGAGGTTGTTCTTGAATTTCTTCACCTTTCTCATTTTGTTCATCTTCTTGATCCTTGTCTTCTGGAGTTGCTGAATCTTTCAGAGTGATCTCCTTTATACCTTCTATTAGTGGATCTGCATCATCAACACCCTCATTCTTCCTTGAAGGAAGATCGTTAGATTCATCAAAGACAACATGTATGGACTCCTCAACTACTAAGGTTCTTTTGTTGAACACTCTAAATGCTTTACTAGTGGAGGAGTAACCTAGAAGGATTGCTTCATCTGATTTTGCATCAAATTTACCAAGTTTTTCTTTGCCATTATTTAATACAAAACATCGACAACCAAAAACATGAAAATAGGCAATATTTGATTTTCTTCCTTTCCAAAGTTCATAGGGGGTTTTCTTTAAAAATTGTCTTATTAAAGCACAATTTAAAATGTAACATGCTGTGTTAATAGCTTCCGCCCAAAAATATCTTGGAAGGTTGCTTTCACAAAGCATGGTACGGGCCATTTCTTCTAAGGTTCTATTTTTCCTTTCAACTACCCCATTCTGTTGGGGTGTCCTAGGAGCAGAGAAGTTATGGCCAATTCCATTTTCATCACAAAAATTTTCAAAGTCATGATTTTCAAATTCTGTTCCATGATCACTTCTAATATTTTGAATTGAAAATCCTTTTTCATTAGTGACTTTTCGATGAAATTTAGTGAAAATTTGAAAAGTTTCATTTTTGTGAGCTAGAAAGAAAACCCAAGTAAAACGAGAGTAATCATCTATTATTACAAATCCATATCGTTTTCCTCCTAGACTAGTGGTTCTTGTTGGTCCAAATAAATCCATATGTAAGAGCTCTAAAGGTCTAGAAGTTGAAACAGTGTTTTTGGATTTAAATGATACTCTAGTTTGTTTACCTAATTGGCATGCATCACAAATTCTATCCTTTTCAAAATTTAATTTTGGCAAACCGAGAACTAAATCCTTTTTGATTAATTTTGAAAGAGAATGCATGCTAATATGTGCAAGTCTACGATGCCACAGCCAACTAGTCTCATTTATTTTAGCATTTAAGGAAACTAGGCATTGCATGTCTAATTTAGTTAAATCATTCAAGTCTACCATATAAACATTGCCATGCCTATGTCCTATAAATTTAATGCCATCGTTAATAGAACTCGTCACAATGCAAACAGATGATTCAAAACTTACTTTATACCCTTTATCACAGAATTGACTAATGCTAAGTAAGTTATGCTTTAAACCTTTAACTAATAAAATATTCTCAATGTATTTGGAGGGAGTGATACCAATGTTACCTATCCCGATGATCTTTCCTTTGCCATTATCTCCAAAGGTGACCATCCCTCCATCCTTAGCATCAAGCGTGATGAATTGTGATTCATCACCAGTCATGTATCTCGAGCATCCGCTGTCAAGATACCATTTCCTATTTTCTTCTTGGGATGCTAGACACACCTACAAGCAAAGATCAAGTTTCTGTCTTAGGTACCCAAGCTTTCTTGGGTCCTTTCAAGTTAGTCAGAATGGTTTCTTTTGGAACCCATATTTTCTTTGTGTTTGCATATTTGTTAATAAGACATGTGTATGATTTATGTCCTATTCTTCCACATTTAAAACAAGTAATATTTGTAGACTTTTTGCTTGAATAATTTGCATAAATATCTTTCAGAAATTTTTGTTTCTTCAGGGGTTTATAACCAAGTCCAGCCTTATCATATATCGCTTTCTGATTATCAAGGATCATATTTAGCTTGTTTGAACTTAAGGTGAACTTATCTACTATAGATTTTAGCTTGTTCATTTCATCCTTTAAGTTTTGATTTTCTTGAATCAAGGTGAATTTTTCAATTGAAAGATTTTCAGCTTGTTTCACTAAGGACTGATTTTCCAATTTCAGCTCTTTGTTTTTCTTTCCTAGTTTCTTTAATTCATCAATTGAATCATAGAATGCTTCATGCAATTCTTCAAAAGTAAATTCACTAGTGGATTCAGAAGTTACCTCATTTTCATGTGCCATCAGGGACAGATTAGCTTGTTCTGTTGAGGTTTCCTCGTCGGAGCTTGAGTCATCACTCGCACTCCAGGTCGCCATCATTGCCTTCTTTTTGAACTTCTTTGGACCTTTCTTCAATTGTGGACATTCGGATCTGAAATGTCCTGGCTTCTTGCACTCGTAGCATATAGGGGTTTGATCTTTCTCCTTTTCTTTGCTTTGATCCCCTTTTGTGAATTTCTTTCTCATCCTCTGTTTCTTTTTTCTTAGAAACTTCTTAAATTTTCGGGTGATGAGAGCCATCTCTTCATCCTGATCTTCATCTTCAGAGTCATCCGTTTCATAATCAGGCGAAGTTGTGGATTTGAGGGCAATGGTTCTTTTCTTTTTGACTTCATCCTCTTGATGTTGCTTCATGCTAAGTTCATGAGTCATCAAGGATCCAAGAAGTTCTTCTAGAGGTAGAGTGTTCAAGTCCTTTGCTTCTTGGATGGCAGTCACCTTGGCTTCCCAAGTTCTTGGCAGTGACCTGAGAATCTTCCTTACAAGTTCACTGTTAGTATAAGATTTGCCAAGACTCTTTAAACCATTGATTATATCAGTAAAATGAGTAAACATAGCAGTTATGGACTCATCATGCTCTATTTTGAACAATTCATATTTATGTACAAGCATGTTTATTTTAGACTCTTTTACTTGATTTGTTCCCTCATGGGTGACTTCTAACCTATTCCATATTTCTTTAGCAGATGCACAAGTAGAAATGCGATTAAATTCATTAGCATCTAGTGCACAATAAAGAACATTCATAGCTTTGGCATTTAATTGTGCCAATTTCTTGTCAACCTCATCCCATTCTTTCTCGGGTTTGGTTGACTCCTCACCATCTATAATCTTGGTGGGTGTGTGAGGACCATTCACTATGATACTCCACATATCATAGTCGAGTGCTTGTATGAAAATCTTCATCCGAGCTTTCCAATAGGTGTAATTAGACCCATTGAAAAGTGGAGGTCAGTTTGTTGATTGCCCCTCGGCTAGAGAAGTTCCAACATGGGTTGCCATAGATCTTTGGCTCTTTGATTGTTAGATCAAAGAAGGGCTAGAGCACTGGCTCTGATACCACTTGTTGCCCAGCTATGCAACCCAAGAGGGGGGGTGAATTGGGTTTCTAAAAAAAATTTTAAGCCCAACAGATAACTTATGAAGAACAAAACAATGGCTTAAACCAATATTAATTACCTAAAGCAGTATTGCAAGGATATAATAAAGAAATAAGATAAAGCGATAAAGCACACCACAAACACAAGGATTTATAGTGGTTCGGTGCTAACCTTGCACCTACATCCACTCCCCAAGATCCCACTTGGGAATTTTTATCCACTATCCTTTGTATTCAACCCGAATACAAAACTTCGGAAACTCCGACACTAGCTATCCCAAGCTAGAACACTTGTTTCCCGGGTACAAGTAAACCCAAAACACTCCGATTTCAGGTTCGGATCAACCTTTCCTTGTTTTGGAAATCCTCCAAAAACAAGAGCAAAAACTCACAAAGAGTAAGAATGTTTAGAGCACAGATTAATAAAATAACAGCTCCTTTTATGAGCAAATATAACAATAAAAGCTTTACTCAAATGAAGAACCCCTTTTTCAGATTTTCTCAAGATGAATGAACGGTTGAACGAATGCTTGAGAAGAGGTTGATCGTTGATTGAAGATCTCTTGAAAGCTTTGAACGATCTCTAGATCAAGGTTGAAATGATAGGCGTGAAGAATTCTCTCCTTGAAAGATCTAGCTTTTCTCTTTCACAATCTCTTTGGTATATTGTGGATCCTCTCTCTTTTTCTCTATGGATATTTCGTTGATCTCAGGCTTATTCTTGCAAATTACGGATCCTCTCTTCTATTCTTCTTTCTTTCTCGTCTTTCTCTTCTTTCTCTTCTTCTTCTCTTCTTCTTCTCTTCTTTTTGATTTCACGTTTGATCCGCTATTTAATCTGCAATTTCTTTCATCAAATTAAGCATTTTGTAGCATTAGAAGCAAGAGAAAACAATTTAGGCAGATAAAGAGCCGTTAGAGGATTTTTAGGAAGCATAAATGGTAATTAAAATAGGAAAAAAAATAGCCGTTGCTGACATTTCCCGTCGCAGGGGTCGACTCATGAGTCGACTCATGCTTCAGGGGTCGACTCATGAGTCGACCTCTGTTGCAAAAACCAGAGAATGCTTTTCTGAAATTTCTTGGCTCAAATTAGCAGGGGGCGACTCATGAGTCGACTCATGCCTTGTGGGTCGACTCATGAGTCGACTCACAGGTTGTGCCAAGCCAGAAAACTAGCGTGCCAAGGAGAATTTTTGCGTGCCAATCAGCTCACAGTGCCATGAGTTGACTCATGAGTCGACTCATGCACTTCAAACCTTCATAACTTCAAAAATATAAGTCCAAACACAATAAAATTTTCACCAATAGATTTCAAATCATTTGTTCTACCAAATGATACTATCAAATCAAGATTTGAGTGAAATTATGATTTTGCCCTTGAAGATCATAAGGACTTTTTCATTTTAAAATTATTTGAATCCCTTCAATCTGATTTGTAATCATCAAAATCAATCTAGGAGCAACACCTTCCATTAAGATGAGTAATAATGGGTCTATTATTTCTGATTGATATTATAGGCACCATCCGTCTGATGTTCTCTCTGAATGATGGAATTATCATTCATCATATGATGACTCTGATGAACTATCTAATGATGGTCAGGTTGACCAAGACATCCTCGAACTTGATCACTCACTAGGTAGAATCACTGAGTAGGTTCATGTTAATGATTTGACCTAACGAAAACTTTCAGTGGAGGCCCATTGCCTACTGAAATAAAATCTGAGGCTAAATTAAATATTAAAAGTTATTTAGAGAAATAATTGGTTGAGAACCTACCCATAGGTGCATATGTGTTGACCAAGCCATCCTCGGACCTATATGTAATTTGTGTAGATTCTATTATCCACTAAGGAATTAAGATAATTCCTCGAATTGGAGGTAGAGGCTATCAATTCATATAAAATAGTGGGAGGACCTTTAGACTAAAGTCTAAGTCTTTAGGATTAATAAATTCATATAGTAATTAGACTTTGTTCTTTCTTTGTGTGTGCAGATATGGCCTCAAACTTATCACTCTGATCACTATTGGATAGTGAGAAGCTTACTAGATCGAATTTTGATAATTGGTATCAAAAATTAAAGATTGTCCTAGAGCACGAGCGGATCTTTTATGTGATAGCGGATTCGGCACCCGAGGAGCCTACTCCTAACGCCTAAGGAGCAGTCTGAGACACTTATTTGAAGTGGATCAATGACTGCACCATGGTTCATTGCATCATGCGGGCCTTCGTGAACGATGAGTTTAGCTGAAAGTTTGAAGAAGCTCAGTCAAAAATGCTTCAAGTGTTGAGAGATTCCTTTGGTACTCCTAGTGATATTGAGCGGCACAAGACTAGTTGCACCATTTTCAATGTCCGAATGAGGGAGGGTGCATCTGTTACTGATCATGTATTGTACATGATCGAGCAGATGGAAAAATTGAGCAAACTCAACTTCTCTTTGTATGAATAGCTGGGGAAAGATACGATCCCGAACTCTCTTTCCAAGTCCTACCTGCCGTTCCTTAGTCATTTCAGAATGACAAAGCCTGTAGTCAACTACCACGGTCTGTTGGGATTGCTACAGACTTTTGAGAAAGATCACCAGCTCCACAAGGAGATAGTGAATCTAGTGGGAGGATCTTCTTCGGATAGTCATAGTTCCTTTAAGAAAAGAAGAAGAAGAAGAAGAAGAAGGTGCCTGATGTTGGGAGTCAGTCTCAGAAACCTAAGTTCAAGGTTGATCAAAGTCAGGTAGAGTGCTTCTTTTACAAGAAACAAGATCACTGGAAGAGAAATTATCCTCAGTATATCACTTTTCTTGACCCAAACAGGCCAAAGAAGAAGAAGCAATCAGTTGCTGGATAAGGTACTTATGTAATAACATCTTGTAACTTCTCTCTTATAGATACAATGACCTAGGTATTGGATACTGGAAGCCCTATTCATATTTGCAATTCGTTGCAGGATCTTCTGGTCATTAGGAGATTTGGAGAAGGCAAGAGATTTCTGAATGTTGGAGATAGAAGATCAGTTCCAGTTCTAACTTTAAGAATCATTAAGCTTGTATTCGAGTCTCAGTATATTATTCTTAATGAGTGTCATTACTGTCCTAATTTTTTTTTAAATATTATTTCTATAGGTCTTTTGGCCAATTCAAATTATGAAATATCAATAAAAATTTTTTTTGCAATATCATTTTGAATGGTGTTATAATTTTATGTGGACAGTTGAACAATGGTATCTATATTGTATCTAGGCCTGATATAATGTACATTTCAAATAAATACCCTAGAATAGATGATGTCACAGATGCCTACCTTTGGCATTGTAGACTAGGTCATATCAACAAGAATAGGATGAACAAGTTGGCTCAAGAAGAAATTCTTGATAAACATGATTATGAATTGTTATCTATCTATGAGTCTTCTTTGCTTGGAAAGATGATCAAGTCACCTTTTACTGAAAAAGGTGAACGAGCCAGTGATGTATTGGGTCTGATACATATCGATGTATGTGGACCCATGAGCACATATATCAGAAGAGGATATAGCTACTTCATCATATTCACAAATGATTTATCTAGGTATGGATATGTCTACTTGATGAAACACAAGTCTGAATCGTTTGAAATGTTCAAACGGTTCTGTAATAAAGTAGAGAAATAAACTAAAAATAGTATTAAAATTTTTCAGTCTGATCGAGGAGGTAAATATTTTTTCAGTGAATTTTTGACATATCTAGGAGAGAATGGGTGTTGCTCCTAGATTGATTTTGATGATTACAAAGCAGATTGAAGGGATACAAACAATTGAAAAAGGCTTTATGCTCTTCAAGGGCAAAATCATAATTTTGCTAAAATCCTGATTTGATAATATCATTTGGTAGAACAAATGATTTGAAATCTATTGGTGAAAATTTCATTGTGTTTGGACTAACATTTTTGAAGTTATGAAGGTTTGAAGTGCATGAGTCGACTCATGAGTCAACTCATGGCACTATGAGCTGAATGGCACGAAAAAATTCTCATGGCACGCTGGATTTTTGGCTTGGCACGACCTGTGAGTCGACCCACAAGGCATGAGTCGACTCATGAGTCGACCCCTGCTGATTTGAGCCGAAAAATTCAGAAATCAGATCTTCTGGTCTGTTGCAACAGAAGTCGACTCATGAGTCGACTCCTGAAGCATGAGTCGACTCATGAGTCGACCCCTGCGACGGGAAATGTCAGCAACGGCTATTTTTTGCCCGTTTTAATTGCCATTTATGCTTCCTAAAAATCCTCTAACGGCTCTTTATCTGCCTAAATTGTTTTCTCTTGCTTCTAATGCTACAAAATGCTTTAAATGATGAAAGAAATTGCAGATTAAATAGCGGATCAAACGTGAAATCAAATGTGAAGAGAAAAGAGAGGAAAAAGAGAAGAACAGAAGAGAGGATCCGAAATTTGCAAGAAAAAGCCTGAGATCAACGAAATATCCATAGAGAAAAAGAGAGAGGATCCACAATATACCAGAGAGATTGTGAAAGAGAAAAGAAAGATCTTTCAAGGAGAGAATTCTTCACGCCTATCGTTTCAACCTTGATCTAGAGATCGTTCAAAGCTTTCAAGAGATCTTCAATCAACAATCAACCTCTTCTCAAGCGTTCAACCGTTCATTCATCTTGAGAAAATCTGAAAAAGGGGTTCTTCATTTGAGTAAAGCTTTTATTGTTATATTTGCTCATTTAAGGAGCTGTTATTGTATTCATCTGTGCTCTAAATATTCTTACTCTTTGTGAGTTTTTGCTCTTGTTTTTGGAGGATTTCCAAAACAAGGAAAGGTTGATCCGAACCTGAAATCGGAGTGTTTTGGGTTGGCTTGTACCCGGGAAACAAGTGTTCTAGCTTGGGATAGCTAGGGTCGGAGTTTTCGATGTCCTGTATTCTAGCTTGGGATAGCTAGTGTCGGAGTTTCCGACGTTTTGTATTCGGGTTGAATACAAAGGATAGTGGATTAAAATTCCCAAGTGGGATCTTGGGGAGTGGACGTAGGTGCAAGGTTAGCACCGAACCACTATAAATCCTTGTGTTTGTGGTGTGCTTTATCGCTTTATCTTATTTCTTTATTATATCCTTGCAATACTGCTTTAGTTAATTAATATTGATTTAAAGCCATTGATTTGTTCTTCATAAGTTATCTGTTGGGCTTAAAATTTTTAGAAACCCAATTCACCCCCCCTCTTGGGTTGCATAGCTGGGCAACAAGTGGTATCAGAGCCAGTGCTCTAGCCCTTCTTTCATCTAACAATCAAAGAGCCAAAGATCTATGGCAACCCATGTTGGAACTTCTCTAGCTGAGGGGCAATCAACAAACCGACCTCCACTTTTCAATGGGTCTAATTACACCTATTGGAAAGCTCGGATGAAGATTTTCATACAAGCACTCGACTATGATATGTGGAGTATCATAGTGAATGGTCCTCACACACCCACCAAGATTATAGATGGTGAGGAGTCAACCAAACCCGAGAAAGAATGGGATGAGGTTGACAAGAAATTGGCACAATTAAATGCCAAAGCTATGAATGTTCTTTATTGTGCACTAGATGCTAGTGAATTTAATCGCATTTCTACTTGTGCATCTGCTAAAGAAATATGGAATAGGTTAGAAGTCACCCATGAGGGAACAAATCAAGTAAAAGAGTCTAAAATAAACATGCTTGTACATAAATATGAATTGTTCAAAATAGAGCATGATGAGTCCATAACTGCTATGTTTACTCGTTTTACTGATATAATCAATGGTTTAAAGAGTCTTGGCAAATCTTATACTAACAGTGAACTTGTAAGGAAGATTCTCAGGTCACTGCCAAGAACTTGGGAAGCCAAGGTGACTGCCATCCAAGAAGCAAAGGACTTGAACACTTTACCTCTAGAAGAGCTTCTTGGATCCTTGATGACTCATGAACTTAGCATGATGCAACATCAAGAGGATGAAATCAAAAAGAAAAGAACCATTGCCCTCAAATCCACAACTTCACCTGATTATGAAACAGATGACTCTGAAGATAAAGATCAGGATGAGGAGATGGCTCTCATCACCCGAAAATTCAAGAAGTTTCTAAGAAAAAGGAAACAGGGGATGAGAAAGAAATTTACAAAAGAGGATCAAAGCATAGAAAAGGAGAAAGATCAAACCCCTATATGCTACGAGTGCAAGAAGCCAGGACATTTCAGATCCGAATGTCCTCAATTGAAGAAAGGTCCAAAGAAATTCAAAAAGAAGGCAATGATGGCGACCTGGAGTGCGAGTGATGACTCAAGCTCCGACGAGGAAACCTCAACCGAACAAGCCAATCTGTGCCTGATGGCACATGAAAATGAGGTAACTTCTGAATCCACTAGTGAATTTACTTTTGAAGAATTGCATGAAGCTTTCTATGATTCAATTGATGAATTAAAGAAACTAGGGAAGAAAAACAAAGAGCTGAAATTGAAAAATCAGTCCTTAGTGAAACAAGCTGAAATTCTTTCAATTGAAAAATTCACATTGATTCAAGAAAATCAAAACTTTAAGGATGAAATTAACAAACTGAAATCTATAGTAGATAAGTTCACCTTAAGTTCAAACAAGCTAAATATGATCCTTGATAATCAGAAAGCTATATATGATAAGGCTGGACTTGGTTATAAACCCCTGAAGAAACAAAAATTTTTGAAGGATATTTATGCAAATTATTCAAGCAAAAAGCCTACAAATATTACTTGTTTTAAATGTGGAAGAATAGGACATAAATCATACACATGTCTTATTAACAAATATGCAAACACAAAGAAAATATGGGTTCCAAAAGGAACCATTCTGACTAACCTGAAAGGACCCAAGAAAGCTTGGGTACCTAAGACAGAAACTTGATCTGTGCTTGCAGGTGTGTCTAGCATCCCAAGAAGGAAACAGGAAATGGTATCTTGACAGCGGATGCTCGAGACACATGACTGGTGATGAATCACAATTCATCACGCTTGATGCTAAGGATGGAGGGATGGTCACCTTTGGAGATAATGGCAAAGGAAAGATCATCGGGATAGGTAACATTGGTATCACTCCCTCCAAATACATTGAGAATGTTTTACTTGTTAAAGGTTTAAAGCATAACTTACTTAGCATTAGTCAATTCTGTGATAAAGGGTATAAAGTAAGTTTTGAATCATCTGTATGCATTGTGACGAGTCCTATTAACGATGGCATTAAATTTATAGGACATAGGCATGGCAATGTTTATATGGTAGACTTGAATGATTTAACTAAATTAGACATGCAATGCCTAGTTTCCTTAAATGCTAAAATAAATGAGACTAGTTGGCTGTGGCATCGTAGACTTGCACATATTAGCATGCATTCTCTTTCAAAATTAATCAAAAAGGATTTAGTTCTCGGTTTGCCAAAATTAAATTTTGAAAAGGATAGAATTTGTGATGCATGCCAATTAGGTAAACAAACTAGAATATCATTTAAATCCAAAAACACTATTTCAACTTCTAGACCTTTAGAGCTCTTACATATGGATTTATTTGGACCAACTAAAACCACTAGTCTAGGAGGAAAACGATATGGATTTGTAATAATTGATGATTACTCTCGTTTTACTTGGGTTTTCTTTTTAGCTCACAAAAATGAAACTTTTCAAATTTTCACGAAATTTCATCGAAAAGTCACTAATGAAAAAGGGTTTTCAATTCAAAATATTAGAAGTGATCATGGAACAGAATTTGAAAATCATGACTTTGAAAATTTTTGTGATGAAAATGGAATTGGCCACAACTTCTCTGCTCCTAGGACACCCCAACAAAATGGGGTAGTTGAAAGGAAAAATAGAACCTTAGAAGAAATGGCCCGTACCATGCTCTGTGAAAGCAACCTTCCAAAATATTTTTGGGCAGAAGCTATTAACACAGCATGTTACATTTTAAATCGTGCTTTAATAAGACAATTTTTAAAGAAAACCCCCTATGAACTTTGGAAAGGAAGAAAACCAAATATTGCCTATTTTCATGTTTTTGGTTGCCGATGTTTTGTATTAAATAATGGCAAAGAAAAACTTGGTAAATTTGATGCAAAATCAGATGAAGCAATCCTTCTAGGTTACTCCTCCACTAGTAAAGCATTTAGAGTGTTCAACAAAAGAACCTTAGTAGTTGAGGAGTCCATACATATTGTCTTTGATGAATCTAACGATCTTCCTTCAAGGAAGAATGAGGGTATTGATGATGCAGATCCACTAATAGAAGGTATGAAGGAGATCACTCTGAAAGATTCAGCAACTCCAGAAGACAAGGATCAAGAAGATGAACAAAATGAGAAAGGTGAAGAAATTCAAGAACAACCTCAAGGTACAAATGACTTACCCAAGGAATGGAGGTATGTTCACAACCACCCTAAGGAATTAATTATCGGTGATCCTATGCATGGGGTAAAAATACGTTCTTCACTTAGAGATGTACTTAATCATTGTGCTTTTGTATCTCAACTTGAACCTAAAACTTTTGAAGAAGCTGAAAATGATCATAACTGGATTAATGCTATGCAAGAAGAACTCAGTCAATTTGAAAGAAATAATGTTTGGACCTTAGTGAAAAGACCTAAAGATTATTCAATAATTGGCACAAAATGGGTCTTTAGAAACAAATTAGATGAGCATGGAAATGTAATTAGAAATAAAGCAAGACTGGTTGCTAAGGGATATAATCAAGAAGAAGGAATTGATTTTGATGAAACCTTTGCACCTGTTGCTAGATTAGAAGCCATTAGACTTCTACTTGCTTATGCTTGCTTTATGAAATTCAAACTATTTCAAATGGATGTTAAAAGTGCATTTTTAAATGGATATATTTCTGAAGAAGCATATGTAGAACAACCCCCTGGATTTGAAAATCATGCTTTTCCCAATCATGTCTTTAGATTAAATAAAGCTTTATATGGTCTAAAACAAGCACCTAGAGCATGGTATGAAAGGCTAAGCAAATTTCTACTAAATAATGGTTTCTTAAGAGGCAATGTGGATACAACTCTATTTATTAAAAGAAACCAAAATGATATGCTAATTATACAAATTTATGTTGATGACATAATTTTTGGGTCTACTAATGAATCCCTTTGTCAAGACTTTGCTAAGCTTATGCAGGGAGAGTTCGAGATGAGCATGATGGGAGAACTCACCTTCTTCCTCGGACTCCAAATCAAACAATCAAAAGAGGGAATCTCCATCACCCAAAGCAAGTACACCAAGGAACTACTCAAAAGATTTGGAATGGAGAACTGCAAACCAATTGGCACACCAATGAGTCCCTCATGTAAGCTTGACAAGGATGATGAAGGTAAAAGCGTAGACTTAAAATACTATAGAGGTATGATTGGCTCATTATTATATTTAACTGCAAGTAGGCCTGATATCATGTTTAGTGTTTGCTTATGTGCAAGATATCAATCTAATCCTAAGGAATCTCATTTGAATGCTGTTAAAAGAATCCTTAGATACTTAAATGGTACACAAACTATAGGGTTATGGTACTCTAAGGACTCACAAATTAATTTGTTAGGATATTCTGATGCTGATTTTGCTGGATATAAATTAGATAGAAAAAGCACAAGTGGAACTTGCCAATTTCTTGGAGTTAACCTAATCTCATGGTTTAGCAAGAAACAAAATTCGGTAGCACTGTCTACGGCTGAGGCCGAATACATTGCAGCCGGAAGTTGTTGTGCTCAAATCTTGTGGATTAAGCAACAACTCGAAGATTTTGGAATCAAACTTAATGAAACACCAATAAAATGTGATAATACAAGTGCTATAAATCTATCTAAAAATCCAATACAACACTCAAGATCTAAACATATTGAGATAAGACATCATTTTATAAGAGAACATGTTCAAAACAAAAATATAATTCTTGAATATGTTTGCACTGAAAATCAATTAGCTGATATCTTTACAAAGGCCCTTAGTGAGGAAAGATTCTGTGAAATTAGGAGAAATCTAGGAATTCTAGATCCATTTATCTGAAATTTCTTAATTTCCAAATAATAGATGTCAAAAACTCTTAGAGCTCAATTTTCAACATCTATCCTAGTTCCAAAAGCTCAGGTTTATCACTCTAAAAACTTATCATTGAGCAAAATTCTTTCTCCCAAAATTTTGAATTTTTTTGGAATTTATTTGCATTTTTCCTGATTTTCTGAACTTCATGAGTCGACCCCCATGAGTCGACTCAATGGCAAACTTGTAAATCCCACCAACTTCCATCGGGTTCATTGTTTTTAAAACGGGAAACCTTGTTTATGAGACGACTCATCTTCTCGTCGTCTTCCTTCCGAAAGTCGTCCTCTCCAAACTTCTGTTTTGCTCCAAATCCAAGGATCAATTCTGAGGCAATTCTCCCTCCTCCTCTCCACCAAAAATCGCCTCCTTGAAAAGGATTTTTCTGTGCTTTCTCGCAGTGTTAGGCGCGGGTGGAACGTGCCCTAGAACTTCACCGTTCATTCAAAATCTACTTCTTTTCTCCACCAAAATTCTTCTTTACTCTTTTGTGATCCCTCCTCCACTGAATTCAAGTCTTCTTGTCTGCTACCTTATTGGATATGGCTCCAAAGATGAAACTTCCCCAAAGAAGGAAATCAATCCGAGAGCCTGAGGAAATTGTCCGAAAGAAAAGGCATGCTCAGTCTTCCACTGTTCCCAATCCAGTTTCAGTACCTGCTCAAGGTCCCTCTCAACCCTCCATAAGCCCCAGTGTAAATCTTCTTTCTGATAGAAAAGTAGAAACCGGGAAAAATATAGATTTTCGGTTCTTTGAGAAAGAAGGCTTTACTTTTGCTACCAAGATCAAAAATCAAGGATGGGAACTTTATTGCTCTCTTAAGGAAGTCACCTATGTTGATCTAGTCAGAGAGTTCTACCAGAACCTAAATTATGGAAACGGGTCTGTGACTTCAACTGTAAAGGAGATTGACATCTGTTTGGATTCTAGGATATTGGGAGAGATACTTCAGTTGCCTAGTGAAGGATACTCATATATGGAACTCCCAATTAAAGAAGAAGGGATCAGAATTATCTTAGGAGAAGATTTTCAGGAAGTTTAAACAAATTGGAAGCAAAGCTACTGTCCATTGAGATGAGGGTCCTGCATCAGATTGTGACAAAACTATTCTTTCCTAGGAGTGGTAGACATGACTTACTATCTGGCAGAGATGTATGTGTCATGTTTCATATCATCACTCAGACCCCCCTAAACCTCCCTACACTTATGATAGAGGCCATGAGAGAAACTTTGAACAGATCCAAGGCACACTTGCCTTATGGTATGGCCCTTACTAGAGTTTTTAGGAGGTTTGGAGTTAGCTGTGAGGGGGAGACACCTACCAAGCTCTCACATGTGGACACTTTCAACCAACACAGCCTGCACCGAATGGAAATTACAAAGACTGTTGATGGTTGGATCAAGGGCTCTGAAGAAAGAGCTGAGGAGAGAGCTGAGGAAAGAGCTGAAGACAGAACTGAAGGCAGAGTAGAAGAAGAAGGTCCATCTTCTCCTGTACAAGATTTCAGGGCAGCTTCACCAGATACCCAGTTCATTCATGATACTGAGGCTGGCCCTTCTGAGTTTACTAGGATGCCCACACCAGTGTATCAGCTAGAGAGCAGAGCACCTCATTCAGAGTTCAGACTGGCTGACGATCAGATCGAGCATATATCTCAGCGTGTGGCTTCTTTGTTGTCTAGCCAGTGGAGTAGTACTTCTTTTGCACCTGGAGCTACTTCTTCTGATCAGACCATTACTCCCTACATCTCCACTATATTTCAGATGATTTCAGATCAGTCCGTCAGGATACAGCAGCTTGAGGATACAGTCTGGAGACTTACTGGCAGAGTTCTTGACTTACAGGGGCAAGTCCTTGCATTGGCCCATCCCCAGCCACAGGAGTCTACTATTGAGGTCACAGACCTCACTGCAGAGGCTGGCAGGCTCAGAGGAGCACTAGAAGGTGGATATGAGCTACTGAGGAAAGAGATCAGAGGATCGAGTGAGCATGCTACCACCCAGTTCACTGCTCTACTTCAATCTGTTTCCAGAGCACTGAACGTCCTTGATTCTATTAGACTCACCCTTTCTGTTCAGTCCCTAGCATCTCAGCGTTCTCAGCCACCCAGTTCATCTCGTTCTCCTGCTCGTGGCAGAGGCAGACGGGGTAGAGGACGCACTTCTGATCCATCATCTTCTCATACTATATCTGATGACTCTGATCATTGACTTATCTAGATCTTAGGAGTTAGTATCTTGTTCTAGGATCTATACCTTGGGGCCATGTATTGACATTTAGCTGGTTGAATTCTATGTATTGAAACAATTATGATTTTAATGGAATCATCTTTTACCTATATTTCTACCTCTTTGTAATGATTATATTTTGGTTATATTTCAATCTCTGATACATCTGTTGAAATATCATCTTCTCCTTATTGTGTTTGCTATTGATAATTGCTATATTAAGGGGGAGCAAACATCTGTGAAAAACTCTAAAGAGGAAGAAATTAAAGAATATTTTCAGAAAAGGAAAAGAAAGAGTTAACTATGTTTGATGATGTCAAAAAGGGGGAGAAATTAAAATTAAACAAAAATTGAAATTAGACAAAAAGCAAAACCCTAAATTATGAAAAAAAAAAGGGGGAGAAATTAAATTAAAACAAATATTGAAGAAATTAAACAAATATTGGAAAAATTAGACAAAAACAAGGATTGAAAGATTAAACAAAACTTTGAGAAATTTTGGTATCGAAATTTGGTATAAGACAGAGAAATTTGGTATCAGACAGAACTTTAATCCATCAAAAGCAAAATCATGAGTAAAATGCAAATAAGTATTTTTTTTATATATATGCTCTGATATTCAAACTTGCTTTTGAAATTTTACTCACCTTGAGACATCAATAAGAAATTTGTTTTACTCTGATACATCCTACAATTTCTTTCAACTTGATCTGATACATGATAACATTTGATCCGATACAGTGTGAAGGTTTCTCTAAAATATTATAACATTTGCTCTGATACTGTATGAAATTTTCTCTGATACATTAAAAATTTTCTTGCTCTGATACATTATAAAATCTTTTCTGATATCATTGTAAAAATTATTTTTGCTCTGATACATAGAAAAAGTTATTTATCTTCTCTTGCTCTGAAATATCTTGAACTCAAAATGATCTAATACCCTTTTCAAATCTTTAAGAAAATGGACAAACTATTTTTGCATTTATATTACATGCCAAAAGAATCATACTCTTTTCAAGCATATACACCCATAATGGATTCTTTTGAAATTAATGCATTAACATAAATATTTTTGTTCATATGTTTTGTCATCATCAAAAAGGAGGAGATTGTTGCTCCTAGATTGATTTTGATGATTACAAAGCAGATTAAAGGGATACAAACAATTGAAAAAGGCTTTATGCTCTTCAAGGGCAAAATTGTAATTTTGCTAAAATCCTGATTTGATAATATCATTTGGTAGAACAAATGATTTGAAATCTATTGGTAAAAATTTCATTGTGTTTGGACTAATATTTTTGAAGTTATGAAGGTTTGAAGTGCATGAGTCGACTCATGAGTCAACTCATGGCACTATGAGCTGAATGGCACGAAAAAAATTCCCATGGCACGCTGGATTTTTGGCTTGGCACGACCTGTGAGTCGACTCATGAGTCGACCCACAAGGCATGAGTCGACTTATGAGTCGACCCCTGCTGATTTGAGCCGAAAAATTCAGAAATCAGATCTTCTGGTCTGTTGCAACAGAAGTCGACTCATGAGTCGACTCCTGAAGCATGAGTCGACTCATGAGTCGACCCCTGCGACGGGAAATGTTAGCAACGGCTATTTTTTTGCCCATTTTAATTGCCATTTATGCTTCCTAAAAATCCTCTAACGGCTCTTTATCTGCCTAAATTGTTTTCTCTTGCTTCTAATGCTACAAAATGCTTTAAATGATGAAAGAAATTGCAGATTAAATAGCGGATCAAACGTGAAATCAAATGTGAAGAGAAAAGAGAGGAAAAAGAGAAGAACAGAAGAGAGGATCCGAAATTTGCAAGAAAAAGCCTGAGATCAACGAAATATCCATAGAGAAAAAGAGAGAGGATCCACAATATACCAGAGAGATTGTGAAAGAGAAAAGAAAGATCTTTCAAGGAGAGAATTCTTCACGCCTATCGTTTCAACCTTGATCTAGAGATCGTTCAAAGCTTTCAAGAGATCTTCAATCAACAATCAACCTCTTCTCAAGCGTTCAACCGTTCATTCATCTTGAGAAAATCTGAAAAAGGGGTTCTTCATTTGAGTAAAGCTTTTATTGTTATATTTGCTCATTTAAGGAGCTGTTATTGTATTCATCTGTGCTCTAAATATTCTTACTCTTTGTGAGTTTTTGCTCTTATTTTTGGAGGATTTCCAAAACAAGGAAAGGTTGATCCGAACCTGAAATCGGAGTATTTTGGGTTGGCTTGTACCCAGGAAACAAGTGTTCTAGCTTGGGATAGCTAGGGTCGGAGTTTCCGACGTCCTGTATTCTAGCTTGGGATAGCTAGTGTCGGAGTTTCTGACGTTTTGTATTCGGGTTGAATACAAAGGATAGTGGATTAAAATTCCCAAGTGGGATCTTGGGGAGTGGACGTAGGTGCAAGGTTAGCACCGAACCACTATAAATCCTTGTGTTTGTGGTGTGCTTTATCGCTTTATCTTATTTCTTTATTATATCCTTGCAATACTGCTTTAGTTAATTAATATTGATTTAAAGCCATTGATTTGTTCTTCATAAGTTATCTGTTGGGCTTAAAATTTTTAGAAACCCAATTCACCCCCCCTCTTGGGTTGCATAGCTGGGCAACAATGGGATTCTCTCTCAATAAACCCCTCCAGAGACACCACAGTATAATGGCATCTCAAAAAGGAGGAATCGAACCTTGTTGGACATGGTTCGGTCCATGATGGGGTTTGCAACTCTACTGTTCTCTTTTTGGGAATGTGCACTTGAAACAGCCTATCTTGTACTCAATAATGTTTCGAGCAAGTCAGTTAGTAAGACACCATATAAGATATGGTTAGGATATAGGCCGAACCTCTCTTAATTTAGAGTCTGGAGGTGTCCAGCTTATGTTAAATGATTACAAACTGACAAGCTCAGTCTTAAGTTCGATAAGTGTAATTTCATAGGGTACCCCAAGAAAATGAGGAGATATAACTTTTATCTGCCTGCTAAACAAAAGGTGTTTGTTAGTAGTAAGGCATATTTTTTGAAAAAAAAAATCTTAGTGAAAGAATAAGTACCTCTAAGATCGAGCTTGATGAAGTTCGACAGGTAAAAGAACCGATACCAATGATTGAATCTGAAATGGATTTGATGAGATCAAACCTAGAGCCCAATGAACAAATATCCTTAAGATGATCTGGGAGAGTACCGCATCATCCAGACAGATACTTAGGTTTCTTGTTTTGGGATAGAGATTTTATCGAACTTGATGAGAATGATGAGGATCCGATCACCTACATGGATGCAATGTAGAGATCTGACTCTGATAAATGGCTTGAAGTCATGGGATCTAAAATGGAGTCCATGAAGGTCAACGATGTATGGACATTAGTTGATCCACCTGAAAGGGTAAAGCCCATAGGGCGTAAGTGGGTCTTTAAGAGGAAGAGGGGCGCAGACAAAAAAGTGGAGACCTATAAAGCCCGTTTGGTTGCCAAAGATTATCGTCAGTATTGTGGTATTGACTATGATGAGATGTTTTCTCCTGTGACAATGCTCAAATCTATTTGGATCATGCTTGCGATAGCAGCATATCTGGACTATGAAGTCTGGCAAATAGATGTGAAGATAGCTTTCCTAAATGGAGAGCTGAACGAAGAGGTGTATATGATACAACCTGAAGGGTTAAAATCCACAGATGAGTTCAAGGTGTGCAAGCTTCAGAGATCCATTTATGAATTGAAGCAAGCTTCTTGGAGTTGGAACATACATTTTGATAAGGTGATCATAATGTATGGCTTCATTAAGAATGGAGAGGAATCCTGCATATATAAGTGGACAATAATTATATTTCTTATGTTGTCTGTGGATGACATTCTCTTAATCAAAAATGATGTCCCTACATTATAGAGAATAAAAATGTGGCTGTCATCATAATTCTCCATGAAGGATCTGGGAGAAGCAGCCTACATCCTAGGGATGAAGATCTATAGGGATAGATCTAAGATGCTGCTCGGGCTCTCCAAATCTACATACATAGATACTATACTGAAACAGTTCAGCATGAAAAATTTTAAGAAAGGCTATCTTCCGATGGGCCAAAGAATTTCTCTTTCGAAAGGAGATTGTCCGACAACCCCTCAAGAGAGAGAGCGTATGAGTAGAGTTTCATATGCTTCAGTAGTGAGTTCTATTATATACGTCATGATATGTATGAGACCAAACGTGGCATACTTATTAGGGTAGTGAGGAGATACCAGTCTGATCCAGGAGAAAATCACTGGAAGGTCATAAAGACCATTCTTAAGTATTTAAGAAATACTAAGGACCAGTGGCTTGTGTATGGTAAAATTGACTTGAAACTTGTGGGGTTCACCAACTCCAGCTTTCAGTTAGACCATAATGATAGTAAGAGTGTGTTGGATTATATTTTTATCCTAAATGGTGGAGTAATTTGCTGAAAAGTTTCAATTAGAATACTGTGGCAGACTCTATTTGCGAAGCAAAGTATATCACGGCATCCGACGCTGCGAAAGAAGCTGTATGGTTGCGAAAGTTTATCGGCAAGCTTGGAGTGGCACCCTTCGTTGATAGCCCTATCTTGTTATATTGGAACAATACTGGAGCCATTGCTCAAGCTAAGGAGCTGAGATTCCATCAGCGCACCAAACATATTCTGCACCATTATCACCTTATCTGAGAGATCATGGATTGAGGTGACGTCGATCTTTAGAAGATCGATGGAAGAGAGAACCTGGCCAACCCATTTACTAAAGCTCTTGAAATCAAGGAGTTTGATGATCATAAATCAAAGATGGGTATATGATACTATATCAATTGGTTTTAGTCCAAGTAGGAGTTGTTGGAAAATGTGTCCAAAGTCAATCGTTAGACGATTGTGCTCATCTTGTAAACTATATATAAATTTTTATTAATAAAAATTATTTAACATTTTCAATATAAATTGATCATCTTTGAACTCCTGTATTCTAATGAAGTCCTTAGGACTATATATATTAATCGACAAAGGAGGATTTGCCGTTAAGTCCTTAAAATTATTCACGATCAAATGATATGCTATTACTAGGACGATGGCGATATCAAGTGTAGGTCGATGTGTGCTATATAAGTTGGTTATCTTTTTAATCAAAGAGTGTGGAGATACTATTATGGCATGCAGATGGAATATAGGAGTACATTCGCATCGAACGTGACCATATGTTGAGTACTCTGCTGTTAAGAGTAGCTTGTGAAGGATATGGGTATAAGTGTCCCTCCGATCTGAGACCATCACGGTGACTTGAAAGCAACTCGCTGTACTTTAGTACTGGACTATCTGAGTTTCTAACTTAGTGATGGAAGGATACTAGGTGCAGTCAAGTACTTTTCAAGTCAGTGTGTGAGTCAAGATGGAATTGACCCCTCTGAATTGATAGGAGATATGCATCAGTATATTTCAATTTAGCAAAATCTTGGCCAGGATAATCCATGAGATGGATTTGAAAGATTAAAATATAATGTGGTCAACTTAATTAAGGTTGACAGTTAAACTTTAAGTCACCTTGAGCATTTGGGTCAAAGGGATGAATTATACGGTAACCATATGCCAGTAGGTTCTAGAAGGTTGCTTTGCAACACTTCGACCCATCTGATCATCGGATCATCATTACTAGATGGTTACATCGATAGGTATAGAAAGTTGTTTCTATGCTATCAGCTTAGATTTGAACCTATGGGGTCACATGCATTAAAAAATTTGATCAGATCTGATGGCTGAAGAGTCCAATTGAATTGTGACTCTAGGGAAGAGTCCTATTTGGACTAGGACTCTGTAGGAGAGTCCCACTGGGACTGAGACTCTATCATTTATGAAGAATTAATTAGTAATTAGATTACTAATTGACTCAATTTGATTGAGTAAAGAGCTTTGGAACAGGTCAAATTGAATTAGATTTAGTTCGACTCAGATTGGGATTGATATGATCAAATCCGATTACAAAAAAATTTGATCCTGATTTGATCAGGGTTTGGACTTGGCTAATTCTTAATTGAATTAAAAATTTGATGAAATATTTAAATTTTTAATTAGATTAAATTTATTTCTATCAGTGATTTCAATCCAAATTTGATTTGGATTAGAATTGAATTAGAAATGAAGAGTCCAAGTCAGACTAGGACTCTATCCTTATCTTTTGCACCACATCTGGATCCATGCCAATTTCTCCACGTCTAATTGGATTTGGGTTGTAATTTTTGGCATCATGAGAGAGGATCCAATAAGGGTGGTCAAATATAGCTGATGAGTCATAATATTATTTCTTGCCTAATTCGAATACGATCCGAATTAGAGATAAGATGCAGACTAGGAAAGAGATTTTTTGTATATGGTATATTATTGGAGCCATATTATCTTTTCTCTTACTTTTCTTTAGGAATCCTTTACTGTGTGAGACGTAAAATTTTTTATCCATATCTTAATAATTTTTCTATAATTTTTGGGGATTCCAAAAAGGATTTTTGGCATTAATTCATGGTATCTTTTTTGGAAAGTCCTAATTCCTAGTCTATAAAATGGAGACCCCTCTCTTGGACGTCCCATGATCAATTCTCTTATAGATTTTTTATTTTTAGAGACTCTTCTCCTCCTCCTCTCTTCTTCTTCTAGATCTTCTATCACTTTGGAGTATCCAAAGTGCTTGTAGAAGAAGAAAGAGATCAGCTGTCGAAGTTGATCGCAGACTAGCATCTCCGAGCCCTTGATCTGCGCCAGTCTTCGCATGGATTTTTCTATAGAGGCCAGATGACTTCATGTGGCTATAAGTAACTTGAGGAATACCCTCTCTAATCATTGGATTAGAAGAGATCAAGATCAAAATTTATTTGATAACGATCTCTAACTTATTTTGATTCTTATGGTAGATCTAATAGTTAGATCTAGAATTTAGCATCGATGAGATCGATGTAATTTTTATTTTTAGATCTAAAGTATATATTTTTCATATCAAAGATCCTAATATAGGTCTAAGATTAGATCTTATACATGTGATTAAGATTAAATTATTTAATCTATTATTTCTGCTGTACCAAAATTTTTTAATTGCATGCACTGCACTATTATTTAATCTATTATTTCTGCTATACCAAAATTTTTTAATTGCATGCACTGCACTATCATAAATTTCCTTTAAGTTGGGCATAAGATAAGTGAGGATTAAGCAAAAAAATTCTAGAAAAAATTAAGAAAAAGAAGACAGAGAAAAATTGAAAGAGAGAAGAAGAGAGAAAAAGGCAAATGAGGGCTGCTTGACCTAAGGTTTGATTTTTTCATGTGTTGGAGTACGAAACCAAACTTTAGGTGGTGAGATCTCTTGAGAAGTGGTTCTTGGCATAGTCTTAGTAGAAGAATCAAAGGCAAATAGTTAGTGGTGTGATTTATTCTTGGAGAAGGACATCGGTAGTATTCTTATGAAAAAATGCTGCAATATTATTTCAGTTGAGAAGGACCTTGATCATCTTCCATATAGATCACTGTTGGAGGACTTCTACTTTAAAGTCTTGTAGAGATCATTTTACCATCTGATCATCTTCTTTAGAAAGTATAATTTATATCCTATTGCATGCTTGAATGGTTTGATTGGAGTTCATAAGGTGATTCTAGATTTTGAGTTTCAGTATGCTGGTTTTAAGTGTTAAAACTCTTTTTATGTATGTTGGCTCTGCAAGTCGTTTGACATGAAAGTCAGTACATAGCATTTAACTCGACTATTTTCATCCATCTACTTTTCATATGCTATTCTTTGCTCAGCAGTAGGACGGTTTGGTAACACTAGGGGTTCCTGATCAAGTATATGGCCTAATTTTTTAGAAATCAGAACAATCCTAAGGTTTCTTTGCCAGTCTTTAAAATTATTTTTGATCAAATGGTT
Source organism: Elaeis guineensis (assembly GCF_000442705.2). NCBI lineage: Eukaryota > Viridiplantae > Streptophyta > Magnoliopsida > Arecales > Arecaceae > Elaeis > Elaeis guineensis. The sequence continues at coordinate 42,618,284 of NC_026001.2, read as the reverse complement.
GAATTTAAGGATGAGGACTAGAGGGTTTGAAGCTGACATGGTTTAACTGTGAGAGTAGAGATTCAAATTATACTTTTGTACTTTAAATTTATATTTACTTTAGAAAGTTTAAAAAGCAAACAATGGCTCCCACTATTTTTTTGGATCCCTCCACTCCCAGGATGGGAAATAAAAATCCTAACACGATAACTAAATTTTTAGTGGGTGCTATAATCCCATCGATATCATGTACCTCCTTTAATAGTTATTAGTAATATGTACACCGATGTGTGGACAACCCTTTGTCCAGATACTTCTCTAAGCATATTGCAGCGACTTGGTCTCTAAGTTATATGGGCTCACCTAACAGTTATTGACCACACTCCTTAGTTAAATCCTACCCACCATTCACAAGTAGGTGCAAAACCATTATTAGATCCCTCACCTAATAGTTATTGGATCCAACCCCATCCTTACCCTAGAGCAACTCTTTGCTAATAGAGTGGTTGTATTTTTTGGTGTGACTGAACCACTATGACCAATCAAGAACAATCAATATCAGTACCATGCCTGCACATTTATAATGATGAAAGATCAATGGACTTAATATTTATGGAGAGATTTAGATTTAGATCTTATTTAATCAGTCATCATATGACGGATCTAATTGGCATGGGCTAAACAAAACTGCCAAGCAACCTTATTCAAAACTCAATCTTCCAAAATGGTTAAATAAGTGGAGATCGATGGGAATCCTCCCGTTGCTTTCCTCAGATACCAATAAATTGGCCGTATCAATGAATAAAAGTAATTAAATAACCATCTCTCAACTACTTACCTGAGACACCAATAGGTCAGTTGGTCCAAATAGATTAGCTTAAGTGAATCAGGCTCAAGCTATCGAGCCGAATTAGGTCCTTTGGTTAATTGATTCTACATATGGGATTTAATCGATTTGATCAAGAATAATTGTATGATCTTAAAACTTAATTGACCTAATCTTAATCAATATTTGACTCAGTTTGATTAATTACTTAATCAAATTAGATTCATTATGTTCAAATCAAAAATCCAAATGCAATCTAATTCTATGACTTAATTTTTGATTTATCCATGATTAAAACCCTCATGCACAAACACAAATTTTAGATTCTAAAATTAAATTTTAGATCTAAATTCTTTACATGAAAGATAAGTTTTAAATTATAAAACTAATTTCAGATTTAATATACAAGCATATATTTCATATATGTATATAAAAATTTGGATCTAAACAAAAATTTAGATCATAATATGATATCATATATCTCATATACAAATCATGAATCATATTGAAACTAATTTTTAGACCTAAATATATAATCATATGTCTCATATATAAATTATAAATCAGGTCAAAATAATTTTTAGATTTATACATGCATCTATATATCACATATACATGAACTAGAATCCTATTTAGAATAAAATTCAGATCTATGCATGTTTTCACATATTGAATATATAATCTAAAAATTAAATCTAAAATAAATTTTAGATTCAAAATAATTATCTATACATCTCATGTATTAAGAAAAATTAGATTTTAAAACTCTTTTCAAAAATATGTATATCAATTTTATGCAATATGAAATCTATGGCTCTAATACCACTGTTGAAATTTCATGTACGAGCATGTATGTGTCTTTCAAATTTTTTTTAAATAATATATCAGAATAAAAGATTAAAATATTTTTTAATTTAAATTATGTATGCATAAAATAAAGAGCAAATAGATCTACTTCAAATGCTAAAATTGAATACATGCTGAATTTTATGCTGAAATTAAATATATGATCGAATCATATACCTGTTTCTTAATTTCTTTTTTTGAATCTAGATTTAAAAGAGAGAAGATTCTTTCTTAGCTACACAAGAGTCTGACCTCTATGGGTATCCACTCAGAATCAGTCTGGAACAGCTCTCTTTAGTATTGATCTTTTTCCTCCAAGAACAATCATCCTGCGAATCTGATCAAAGCCTGATCGCGTTCAACTTTTTGAACCTTTTCTTGATCTTTTTTTTCTCTTCTTATCTTGCTTTCCTTCTCTTGATTATGAAGCAACCAAGATTTAAAAATCAGTCACCAAGTGGGATGCTCAAACTACTCTTGGGCATGGAGATGGAGGATGCCCAAACTCCTTTGGACATTAGAACTAGAAGGGAGAAGAGAGGGAGGCATGGGGAGACCTTAGGAGGCATGGGAGTTACTGAAAATCTAATTTTAAGAGCCTTAAAAAAAATCTCTTTATACAGACAAAAGGTTTGAATCCTATTCAAAATCAAATAGCCCCTTAATATATATCTTATTTGCATTAGAAATTCTTATAGCTTTAGATATTTGAGCCCCTTTAGGAGATCCATTAGGCACCAACTATTGGAGCTTTTTCACCTACTTTTCCACAAGCCACATGGGACTTAGAGAATGTCCCATGCTAGTCCTTCATGCCCTCTTTTAAGTGGGCATGTCCAACTGGATCAAATCAAGTGGCACCCCAATGCAAACAATCAAGGAATTTCATTAAGAGTTTAAACCCTTAATGCATATAATTCAAAACCATAGGCACCTAATAATTGGAGCCTAATGAATCTAATTTATTTACATTATTAGTAAGTAATTATCTTAAATTAATCTTATCAAAATAAGTAATTTAAGTATGAAAAAAAAATTGGGTAACCATGTGCTAACATGGTTATCCTGAATCCAATAGAATTTTTTTAAACTCAATTGAGATTTCATAAGCCTGATTGCTTATTCCAGATCTAATCTCTTTGTTGTGTGAGCTCATTGGTTTAATTCTATCTAATAATGAGATATATCATGATCTCTATCATTGTATCATTGAATTTTTTTTAATGGATCGGAATGATTTCACTCTAACTCATCAAGGATTATCGATCCTGAGTAATCCTAATAAGCTCTCAAATCCATCAGTGACACCTAGTAGTATGTAGGCAATCCAGTAGAACTAAAATAAAATCTCAAGGTGTAGTTCACATGTGATTCAGCCTCTCTATCGTGAGTCCCGACTAGATGGTAGGTCATGGATAAATCATCAAACCTCATCATTAGTCATATGATAAATTCAATTAGCTCAAGTCCAATTATGATCTCATGAATTTTTTTCATTAATCACACTGCTGTGGGCATAGACTCTCGAATTTAGCCTCTCAAATCTTTAAGACTACTCCTCTTTATCAAGATCGATAGATTTTATCTAGATACGTACTCTACTCCTATAGTGGACTAACTGTCGCTAACATCCACTACAAGATCTCATTGAGGTCATATTTATATATCAGTCAAACTCTAGCAGTCTCACTGTGAGCATCGAGACGATCACTGATGATCGAATAGAAATTCAAGTGATCTCTTGTATGGTCACACTCAGTACTAATTATTCTCTAACAACTATCCATACTCATCGCTCAGTATCTTTACACTGTAAATCAGAACTCATCTATTCGAAGAAAGTAATTTGTGTGTTGATCTATCTAGATCTATCACTGTCTTCATGATGATACTATGACTGAAAGTATTTAGGAATTAATTATACATATCTCTAATTCTCAACATCTTGAAAATATGTATCGAAGTATTAATTTCATAGATGATTCAAAGATACATCACACTTGAATGAAAATAAAACTTTCCCTTTTATTGATAAAATCAATATATTAAGTACAAATTGTGTCCTAGATTTATTGCAATGTTTCAAACAGATTGGCTTCTAGACATCTAACACTTTTCTCTCTATCTTGCAAAAGAGAAGCTCTCAGGATTGGTACTCTGGCTTGAAGTCCAACTCCATCCATTCTTTTGATCAGATGAGCTGGATGTTTGTCACTTACTTTGCAACTAGCAAAAGGCAACATCAACTATCAGCATCCCTGGTGCATATTAAGTGAAGGGAAGGAGAAACCATTTGAAAATATATAGCTCATTTCAATGTGGCTATTCTAGAGGTATGCGACCTAGACCAATTGGTCGCTATGACTACCTTTCAAGGTGGGCTCCACAAGAACTCTCTCTTCAATTCCTTGGAGAAAAAGTATCTAGAAGATTTTATGGAATTATTGGATCGAGCAAAAAAATATGTCTGACCAATTATGTTGGGTTCCAGTGATGCAGTGAAACATAAATTCAAAAATTTTTACAAGTATTCAATAATTGAAAATAAAGTTTAACAATTAAATTAGAGTACCGAAACACAAAAGTCCTAGGAACACCTTGATAATTACAATCAAATATCATAAGCATGCATAACAAGAGAAGATCAGAAGTCATATACTATCATGAAGACCATGAATTGATAATCTTGAAACCTCTACGAGACTCCAAAGTAGAAGCCCTCCATTGGTGATCCACACGGGATTGATCAGGGCCTTCCCAATTCATATAGTGCTGCAACCTTCTTCACAAACTTGCTACCGATCGTCCTTTGTAAGAACGGATTACACCATCACTTGAATACCTTCGAGACCTCCACTATGACCTCTCTAGGAATTTTTTTTCAAATGATCCCACCACACACAAATCAGATTATAAGTTGACACATGAACAATCTAATTTTAGAATAAGTATCTCATGCTTTCCTTTTTTCTCTCATCCCTTTCTTTTTATTTTTCTTTCCCTTTTCTTTTTCTTTTTTACTTCAGATTTCTTCTGACATATCCTCATCTAATCTCACACCTAAACCACTCTTGGATCAGAGATTATGGCATATGGGATGCCCCTTATATAAGGTATGAAGGGGCACCACATATTTTTCCAAAGGGCACCAACTCTTGGCGTCCCTTAATTCTTACATGGTGAAATTAATTTTTTCAATATGGAAACCCCACTACAAGGCATGGAATAAGAGGTGTTTTATCTGAAGAAGAACTCTTCCTTTACATAAAAAAATCTAGATGCCATCTTATGGGCATGGAATTAAGGGAGCACGTGGGAATTCAAGAGTCCATGACATTAAGGACTCTTCCATAAACTCAACACATATGTGAAAGGGTGTCCTAATTTATTGGGCATTCAAACTCCTTCCCAGAGAAGGACTCTTCCTTCTCTTCTATGCCCATAATTCAAAGAGCCATCTCAAGATACATGAAATAAGAAATGTGTGGAATAGATGGTAAGGAATTTAAGAATTTGACATGAAATGGACTCTTCCATTTCTTTGCACAAAAAGAGGAGACATCCCAAATAAATTTGGTAGAGTTCCTTCTCAGAGAAGGACTCCTCCTTTTCCATGCCCACATTATCCCAAGGCACCATCTGATGGCGCACAAAATTAAGGGATGTGTGGAACATGCAAGGAATTTAAGATATTTAGTTAAGAAGGACTCTTCCTTCTTAACACCAAAATTAAATGGGGCGTTACAATTATATGGCATGTGGTTTTGATGTGGAGAAGGCTGATTCACATGAAACTCTTTCAATAAAAATCAGATAAACCACCTAACAATTAAATGGTTCAAATTTAACCACATTAGATCAAGGCAACAAGTAAAGGGTTAGCACAAACACATTTGCACTGGACCTAATTGAAAACTTGGGTTAATTCACTGCTAACAATTCAATTAACCTATTGGATTTATCATAAATCCAAATAGATTAGATCAAGACCAAATCTTTATTGTGTGTGACCCATTGGGTTCCAAATATAGCCAGTAGTGGACCTAGACTCATGACATAACTCTAATCGATGAGATTAGGTCAGTTCAAGAGTCCCAACTAAGACTGTTCCTCATTGATTCTTAAATTAAATTTTTTTAATTCTGACAAGTCCACAAGTCAGATTGATGTCTAGCAATATGTCATAACCATTTAAAAAATTTAAAATTTGATAAAAATATCAAAATTATCCTTTCATGATAAGTTACCGTGCAATTCAAATCTTCGATCACACAACATCCCAAAAAGATCATTGGTATAGAAATATGTCAAACCCAAATACCTATCTATATGTATTTCGATCCGATGATGATAATTCGATTGATGAATCAGTAGAAACTATTTCTACTATTCATCCTTGCTCTGGCCAGAGACTCTCAGAGTCATCATCCTTGAGATCACATAGGATGTTCTCTTCTCCTATAAGGAGTGATCGATTTCTTATTGACCACTCACAATCTCCATGCATACTTCACCATATCCAGAATATTTCACACACATCTCAAAGTGGTGTGCTAGAAAACAAACCAAAATAAAGATCTATGACACAAGGTATCATGGTGATCTATGGTCAAAGAATCACATGCACCACTCCCACTGGAGAACTATCTGTCGACATACTGTAAGGCTCATCAGATATTCTTCCTACCAGTCAGTTCAGTGAACTCATTATCTAATGAGCACCTACATTCTTGTATTAGTGTCATCACATAAGTGATTGTGAATCAACCACCCTCTCTATCGAGCATACATAGGATGTACCAATCTCGATATCATCGATCTCTAATTTGATGATCCAATGATTGAAAATATTTTAGATTGGGGCTATTAAGATTCTAGATCTCACTGGCATGATCTCATCATGGCCTAAAATATTACCCTAATCTATGAGATTTATCATAATCATAAAAATATGATACAGCAAATGATAAAACACAATACCTCATGAATAAAATAGCTAATGTCATGCAAATGAGTAGGAAGATATCACAGAAAAGTTCCTTCACATCCCTATACGATTAGCTTGTAAGGCAATATTCTTTCAATCTTCCACTTGCACTAAAGCCAATCACCCTTATACCTGATGCCATGCAATCAGGATGGCAATCACACTACTGCTATGTAAGGCTTAGTGAACTGGTCCATTATAATGTTCTTAATATTAACTCATCAAATCATGAATGAGATGAAAGTGCCTAGGATGTGCATGAGTATCTGGTGAGACCACACCCAACTTAGTGATGAACCCTTTCATCTGGTGACTTTCTTTAGCAATCTTTACTAACAGCATTTATCTGAGTCAAACATAATTCGTTGCTTGGAACTCTTCCAATTCACTGCTTCTCTAGTACTTCTCAAGTACTTTGAGAATGCTTTTCATAGTTTTTCATAAGATCTTATCATGGATCTACCTCAAATCAATGATTATGTACAAGGCATAAATAGTATCAAGCAGGTACATTGAATATATTAGTAAGTAAACTCCTTTACATCCATTCATGTTGAACCCCTTCAACATAAATTTTATATACCTAGATTGGGACAAGCCTAGCATCCACTTACATCTATCCCTATAGATGCTTAGTATATTGGATGCTTAATCCAAGTTCTTTTCTATAAAAATTTTGTGATAAGCATATCATTGACCGAGTGCAATATTGGGACTACCTTCCCAATATGCTGTATATCACCCACATATATTACCAAGAAATTAGTGGACTCCCACCTATCTTCTTGCTCACACACATAGTTCATCTATATTTTGATAAAGTCAAATATTTTGACTATCTCATCAAAAATAGAAGTACCATCTCCTCAATACCTGCTTGAATCCATAAATGCATTTGCCCTCCCATTAGAGACAAACTCTTTAGATGGTGTGTGGCAATAGCAAAAATTCAGATTGATATTCCTGATAGCAACTTGTTGGGTTATATCTATAGGTGCTTCAACTATAGTCCATACTTGGGTGATATACAGGGAGTTCATTTCAGATGTCATGGTATCAAGCCAACTATCAGAGTCTCTACTCATGATAATTTTCGAATAGGTCAAAGAAACATCATTCTCAATGATGTATGGTGTATCATCATTCTTAATGACAAATCCATATTTGAGTGGTACATTACACACTCGGATTGACCTTTGATGATAAGGTGTGTTTCATAGTTATGCCTCATCAATGAGCATATTTGGTCATGGATCAACTTGTAGACACTCCACAGGTTATGATGGGAGAGTTTATAGGTTTTGAACTTGTCAAATCCAATTATCCTCCCACTATCTCCTTTTTAGAAATTTTTTTTCCTAAAAGATGGCATACCTACTGACAAAACATCTTTTATCTAGTAGGGTGGAAGAAATAGTATCACATACTACTCTTAGGATAATCTATAAACTTATACAAAATCTGATCTAGCACAAACTTATGTACATCAACTTTTTTCACATAAGTTAGGCAACTTGCCTTTTGCCTTTCCATATCTTATATGGATGCTAGTAACAGATTTTTATGATATCTAATTCAAAACATATACAACAACTTCTAGGATATCTCTCCAGAATGAGATAATAAGGTTTGTGAAGCAAATTTAAGGAACACACCATATCTCATATGAAGTGTCCATCTTTGGGTTGAGATATTATTAATCTTCGAACATCCATATGTTCAAAACGTAATAGTTTGCTCGCCCTGAAATATGTAACAATTACATAATCATTTCTTATTCTCATCAATAAGAAGAACAACATCATTGAGTGATAGAAACATAAGACCATTATCATAAAACCATAGCCACAATATTTACCAGAAGCAGAATAACTTTTACTTTTAATATTAATTTCAAATCCATGTTACAATAACATAAAAATTAAAATAATATTTTTGATAAATTTAGATATTTAAAAATGGTCTATAAGTTTCTAAACCTTGCTAGAAGATAATATAAATATATAGATTTCTACAGCCTCAGCATGAATAGACTATCCATCAGTGCCAAAAGTCAAGTAGTCACCTCACTTCAGCTTTATAGGTTCAGCAACACTTTGCATCAGTGGAACCTATATAAAATATCACATATCCAAAGTGCTGAAGCTGAGAAACTCAATGATAAATTAGTTTGTATTATATACAAATTATTAGCAAATGCAACTTTTGCATTCTGCTACTGCTTCATATTTGCAAGATAATCTTGTAATTAATTTCTAATGCTCATATTGCTGTAATGATATTAGATACCCTTAGTGAAGATATTCTTCACCTTTTTTTTCTTAATCATTCTATGAAGTTCGATCAATTTAAAAATATACTATGTAGTGATAGTAAAGATGCATATGTGTATATAAGAATATAAAAGGACTACTCATGATGATATGCACAATTTAGATGAGATTTTTATCTAATTATGTCTCTCACTATTTTAGTAAATTTTATAGCCCTCAAGTATGAAAATGAAAAATCTTATAATTAAGTTTCTTAGTGAGGTTGAGATCCTAATTTCTCATAAAAAATCTTGTGGATAGCACAACAAGCTCCTATGAGTTCAAGGGTAGGTAACTCTTTACTAATTATATCTCATGCAACTCCCAACATAACTTTTGCTTTTAAAATACTTATAGTCTTGTGGATAGCACAACAAATTATAGTATTTTAGTTAAGCCATACCCTTCAATCTTATATGGTCATATCTGAATAATACTATCCTTGTGGATAGCACAACAAGGCAGCACTACCAGAATATGCCATAAACATCATTAAGTCAACATCATACCAATTACTATAGCAAGTCTTGTAGATAGCACAACAAACTTACTACAATTTTTGACATACTTTATTGACTTAATATGAGCTAAATACCATTAACTTCATTATGCATCAAGACAGTATCAAATCAGTCCCCATAGTAAGCCTTGTAGATAGCACAATAAGCTTACTATGGTTCTTGACATAATACAGACTTAGCATGAAGGAAGGCATGGGTAGTATTCTTAACATTTTGCCATTATGACTTAATATAATTTATATGAGGACCTAAGTTTCATGCACATTCTAAATATATACATGCATCATATGCTATTTAAATTATAATTCCTAACTACCAGCAAGTAAGAGCATAAAAAGGAAACTTAATGGTTATGGACTTCAAAAAAATCATCCGAGCCACAAGATGATCTATAGGTCTAACCCTAGGTGCATCATTGATTGAACCATCTCATAGTCAATCTTAATGCATTTCTGCTTTCAAAAAGCCTAGTAGTCTAGCCTTCATCTCCATGAAGTCTACCATGAATGCTTGATCTTTTATAGGAAGAAATAATTTCTATCTGTTCTTAAATAATTTTTTTTCTATTATTTTACATCAACATGTAAAAAATCTCAATCAACAATTGAAAATATACAAAAGAAAGGTTCAGCTGATAATACAATGCATCAGGGGTACCCAACCTCTATTGCAACTCTTGCAGATGCATTTATATAATCAGTCAATAGAGAAGCTTTCACGCATACATCCATCACATAGATGTTTCATAGTTCATAACCATACAATATATATTTTTATCATAATTATAAAATATTATAACAAACTACTCATGTTATTTTTATTGTAATATCATTCATACACATGTCAATAAGATGTTTAAATTTATGATCATAGGACTTAACTAGGGTTTTTGATTTGGGTTTAACTCTTGATCCAAAGTTCAATTTTCATCAATTATTTATCATCCATTTGAGTTAGATTGATCAATTCTTAGGTTAACCCTAATCCAATTAGGTTAGCATAGATTCGATCAACCATGACTCAAATCCTAATCCAATTAGGTAAATGACAATTTGATTAACCTAAATTAAACATGATTTCTAATCAAAATAGAACCATAAATTTATTTTAATTTATAATGATTAATTCTAATCATATTAGAATAATGAATTATAGTTAAACAAATCCATCGATAAAAATCCTAATCCATGTTTGATGCATCCTTTCCATGATCAAATATTTTTTGGCCCCATACATACCTTGAGAAACAATCAAGATGGTCGATCCATAATGGTGAGTGCCGAATAACATGGTGGTTGACCCTTGGATCTTAGGTAGATGCATCAAATGCAAGAATCCTGAGTCTTGACAATGTACATCCATATATAGCATTTCAAGACTCTGCGCATCACATGCACTGGATTTCAATTCTATTGAAAATTAAATTATGAGATCTAATCTTAAACTTGTCTCACAAGTCAAAAGGCCATAAAATTTAATATCTAAAGTTGGAACATGGATTGATAACACTTTATCATAAACAAAAATACATCAAAAACATCTAGTAAACATTAATCAGAAAATCTAATTTTGACATAGTTTGAACTGGATTTAATCCATATCACAAAAATAACATGAAATCTGATTGAATCAATCAAGGATAGCTTTGATACCACTATTGGGTTTCAATGATGCAGTAAAATATAAATTTTAAAAATTTTTACAAGTATTTAATAATTGAAAATAAAGTTTAACAATTAAACTAGAGTATCAAAACACAAAGGCCCTAGGAATACCTTGATGATTACAATCAAATATCATAAGCATACATAACAAGAGAAGATCAGAAGTCATATACCATCATGAAGACTATGAACTGGTAATCTTGAGACCTCCACAAGATCTCAAAATAGAAGCCCTCCAATGGTGATCCACACGGGATTGATCAGGGCCCTTCCCAATTCGATATGGTGCTACAGCCTTCTTCGCAAACTCACTGCCGATCGTCCTTCGTAAGAATAGGTTACACTATCACTTGAATATCTTCGAGACCTTCACTATGACCTCTCTAGGAACCTTTTTCAAAATGATCTCACCATACACAAATCAGATTATAAGTTCAACACATGAACAATCTGATTTTAGGATAAGCATCTCATGTTTTTTTTTCTCTCATCCCTTCCTTTTTATTTTTCTTACCCTTTTCTTTTTCTTTTTCACTTCAGATTTTTTTTTACTTATCCTCATCTAATCCCACACCTAAACCACTCTTGGATCAGAGATTATGTTGAAGAGAAGCGTGGTGGGTGATGCACATATATTTTAAAAATTTACAGTGAAACATATATATAGATTAAATAATTTAATCTATAATACATATATAGATTAAATCTAAAATTATCATACAAGATCTATGATATGAACTAATATGCATATATGCATAATTAAAATCTAAAATTCAGTAAGTATAGATCATATCTAATTTATATTAGATCATATCTAAATATTAATAAAATTTAAAATTTCATATCTGAGTGTGGATAGTAGATCATCATATCTGAAATCTATAGTACTTGATTCTTCATGATGCTTGATAGCCGCATATATGTCCGGCCTCTATGGGTATCCACACGAAGTCTTTGTGCTGATCGATCTCTCTGAGTGTACTAGCTCGTGAAAACACCATGCATTGGCTGATCTAAGAGAAAATATAAAGAAGATAAAGAATAAGAAGATCCTCTTCTTTTTTTTTGGATCCATGCATCAGATCTCTACAATAGAGATCAAGAGAAGAACCCTTTCTTCTCAATTTTTTACGCACAAGAGAGAATCTTTCTCTCTTCCTTTCATACTCTTAACAAGAATTTTTTTTTTTATTTTTTATGATAAAAATTAGATCTAATCTAATTTTTTATGCTAAAAATTATATGAAATCTTGAGCTCTAGAAAAATCCAAAAGAAAGATCCAAGAGAAGAACCGTTCTTCTCTTTTCTTCTCCCTTTTCTCTTTGATCTAGAACTCTAGGAAGCCCCAAATATCCAACCAAATTTTTTGATATTTTTTCTCTAAATTTTCATATTAAAAATTAGATCCAATCTAATTTTTATTTTAAAAAAAAAATCTATGAGAAGAACTCCTTCTCCGAGGCTACGCACAAGAAAAAAGATCCTTCTTCTTCCTTCTCTTTCTCTCGTTAGGAAGAACTTTTCTTTTCC